>NW_013952660.1:205145-209850 GCF_001266775.1 Austrofundulus limnaeus
GGTGCGAGTTGTATGGATTTTTGGCAAAATTTACAGATTTTTGAGGCTTTTTATACAGGTAAACATCTGAAGAGGTTGACATGTATGAATTACTTAAAATAAAACTGAGTTGCATTGTCGTCTTTGTCAACGTAGCAAAAGCTTTCCACTCAGTAGACCACTCCATCTTGCTGGCAAAGCCAAGAGACATTGGTCTTGGTTTAAAAGCCACTGTTGGGGTCACACAAAATTAATGAGGGTGAAGGTCAGCTGTCAGACCCACTACCCATCCACAAATGGCGTTCCCCAAGGCTCCACATTTGGTCCAACTCATTTGAGCATATAAGTCAGGGGTGCCCAACCTTTTTTTGAACCAAGAGCTACTTTTGAAGTCGGCAGTTTTCTGAGATCTACTTGTCCAGTCTCAGTATCAAAAATATATGTTTTCGTCTCCCTACTCCTCACTTCTTTAAAGTAAATAAAACAGAAAGTAATGTGTTGCAAGTTTTATTTAATTTAAAGTATTGTCAAACAAAACTATCTACTTAACCATATATTTACCTACAAAAAAAGAAAAGATAAAATCCTTACTTAACTCCTGACAGAGAAAAAGAAAAGTGATGCTCGAACAAAAAGGAATTTTTTTTTACCTCCTTCAATTAGTACTCCCTGTAACGTGCGAGCTATGAGGGCTGGACCAGTGCGAGAACCACAGAGTCAAATATCTTTGGAGCATGGAAACTTGTCTCCATTTATTCAAAGAACTGTCCTCTCTTTCTCTCCATACAGGGGAGCAAAAACAAAACAAAAAACTAAAGTCAAAGCACACAATATAAAACTCTCCTGTTTATACTATTACAAAAAGTGACTTAGGATGGTGCAGATTCACATACCTCCAACAACTATTTCAAACCTCCATCTCTGTGCAGCATGCAGGATGGTGTCATCTGTAGGTGTTGAAGAGATCAGTCCCTCACTGGTCCAGACTGCCAGCTCCAGACCATTCAAAGAGTTCCACCTGGTTCACCACCTATAAACGAGACACACACACAGCCACGCTAGGTACGGAAAACAAGGGCACACCCAAACTACTAAATAAATAAATAAACAACACAAAGGTGCCAGTCAGTGTATAAGACACTAGTCTGGTCTAAAATGTCATTAAAAAAACAATATGCAGACACATTGTGACAAGTCTAGAGGAGACAACTTTTTATGCAAGCTATATGAAAATAATGTATAAATAAATAATGTAAAAGATGTATGTCTACCTTTGTGGGACTTTTGACACTGAGAAGAGGCCAGGGTCTCATAGGCAGGCAGTATGAGGTGGTTGAGGTGTAAGCAGGTCTCCAGATGATCACCAATCTTTGTGGATCTGTTGTTGGACTTGATGAATTTCATGTGAGAGAAAGCAGACTCCAGAACTCTCCATCCATGCGAGTTGTTGCTCTGGATTTGAACCCAATGTCATTTTGCAGAGTCAAAACCTCATTTTTAACACCAGAGCAGTCCAGACTGAAACACAGACACGAATTTGGACACATCCATCCATCCTGGTGGACAACTGCATGTCTTTATAGCAGCCACAATCTCACTTTTATTTTTAAAATCATGGAAAAGCATGTCTGCAGCATCAAACGCTTCTTTCATAACTTCGTCATCGCTGAAAGACATATGTTGAGGCATGTACGGGGCTGCATTAGCATAGCAGCCTTACCTTAGGAGGGGAAATCCGCCTCGTAGCGTCTTTGCATTCTTTTGAAAGAAATGCTGTTCCACGTTATCCTTTTTGGACAAGCCAAGGCAGTGCTCGAATTACATATGAGTCCTCTTCCCACTCCAAGTGAAAATAATAAGTTTTTATTTGCTTGTTAGCTGTCTTTCGTTCATCATTTTTTTCTGCCTCGCTGCCATGTTTTAACACATGACCCTAATCTCGCAAGACCATGTTTGGAGTGTTGTTTCACAGCACCCAAAACTAGCAAGACTGGAGCCCGTTCAAGAATGCAATGTTAAACAAACGTTGCAAAGAGCGTGTTTAAGGCTGCAATGTTAAACAATGTTGCGTTCTACAAGCTCCGTGATCCATTGCTCCGTGAGCTACTGCTAACCAGCTAAAGATCTACCGGTCGTTCCCAATCTACTGGTTGACCTGGCCTGATATAAGTCATCAACAATGTAACAAATAATGTGAACAAATGTCAAGTTCACACCCATCTTTATATGAAGCAGAATGTCACTGCACGTCGAACATCCGGTGCACAGCCCAATCACGCGCCAGGGATTGGATGCTCAGCCTCCAAAGGAGAGAGTGGATCAGTAGGCCAGAAGCAGGGGGGAAGCCGTGCATTGCAAACAATCCCACCTGCAGCCAGCAAAGCCAGCGGCGCAGCAGCGAGTTTCCAATGAACAGATTCTATGACAACCAGCCACACAGACAGCTGACTCACAACAGGAGGAAAGTAGTGTGCCACGCCCATCAATCAGTGCTGCGCTCTGAGCTACACCTGGTGCACTGCACACACAATTTAATGTTCGATTGACAGCTGTTTGATTGTTTATGTTATCCAGCTGGTGTTCTGATCCTGTTTTTGCTGCCTCTTTGCCAGATCATCATTGTAAATGAGAATGTGTACTCAACCAACTCACCTAGTTAAAATATACTGCAGATTAAATAAAGTAAATAAATAATGCTATAGATAACAAAGCACACACACAACATATTTATAGTTGTAGCCACATCTTTACTTCTCCTTCCCTCCTTCCTCTCCTCCGGACTGACCTAACCAAAATCATTATTTTCTAAAACAAACTGGAAAGATGACTGCAGGGTCTTAACTTTTTTAAAAATGTGTTTCACAGGTGAATGCTTCTAGTGTTGAGCCAAAATAGAGTCTGTTAAAAAAATGTGTCCTATTTTTTTAAAATAAACTCTTTCATCAGGAGTAAGTAAGGAGGTATTGGCTTTAGAGTGAACTGTTGACTCTTTGAAGTGTTACCTTTAAGGCAGAGAGTTTATTCTCCAAATTGGTCACAGACTTTTAGGTTGGTGCACTCCAAGCAGCATCAGAGTGTCAATCTCAGTTTCTACATTTATTTGTGACTTACTTATTTTAACATTGTTAGCTAAAGCCAAACGGCAGATCATTTTGCATATTGTTCCATGAGAAACACATATTTTACCATATTAATATTGTACTGTATTACTGCATTATAAATATTCACAACTGTCAAAGGGAGACTTATCAAAAAGTGTAATACAGTACACTATTTATTAATGACAAATAAACATTTATAAATGCCAAAAGTTAATCTTTAATGTGAAAAATCATTTTTAAAATTTAGTGTTGTTAATATTTTAAATTATTGTTCAACATGTAACTACTGTCAACAATGTTGATGTATCAAAAAACAAGCAAAAAAAAACCATAGTGTTAACATACCAAATAATCCAACCCAATCTAAAATAGTGGACAGTTTTATATTGAACAATAGGGATCCCTTTAATACTGTGTGTGTGGATATTTATAATGCAGTAATACAGTACATTATTATATGTTAAAATATGCATTTCCTAATCATTATTGTGCTTACAAAGTAAACTAGTCTGAAATGTTTAATACACAAACAGATTTGGCTCAGTATGTGGAAAGAAACCAGACAATTTAGTCTCGTTTTTAACATTAATTAATGCATAATAAACACTTATTAATAATTTATGAAGTGTTTACAGATGAATTAATAACTTCTCTATAAACTCTTTAAAAGCACTCTATAAGGGGAGCCTTATTGTAAAGTGGTACCCTATTTTAAAAAATACATTATATTGCAAGTGTTTGAACATGAATGACTGTTTAAATGTATACGTACATCTTACCAAAACCGGGGATTTGTATGAAAGGATGCTAAAATCTGTCTTAGATCTTTATAGAAACGTTTGCTTTGAAAAACTTGCTTTTTTTAAGTCAGCAAAGAAAGTAATTCATGTGTGTTGTTACAAAGTGGCACCATGATAAACTTTGTTTAAGTAAAATGAAATGATTCTGTGTCAATCCACCTGTACATAGTAATTTCCTCCTTTTTGACCTGGTCCTGTTTGTTTTGGGATTGTGGAATGGATTTCTGAAACAAATATTGTCACCAGTACAGCTGAGTTTCCAACGTGAGGCAGAAATTTGAAAGGAAACCCTCATCTCATTGTGGAGGCTCAGTTTCTCCACTTTTTCTTTCCTTGGTTCATGAATCAGCTGGAGGAGGGATTACCAGCAGGGATGAGATGAGATGAGGAGAGATAGGAGAGCTGGAAGCAGGATGAGGATGGGGTCTCTCAGAAATACTAATATCCCCTCTCTCTTTCAAAGGCTGTTGTCTAATCATTTTAATCTTTGCTTGTTGGAAATAGAGGAGACGGCCATGTTGGCAGTCTGCCTCTCTGCTGACTACAGGAACACATTTAGAACTTCATCCATTTTCTGTAGTGTCTCGGTACATAAGCAGAGGATTCATACAACCCCAGCATTATAGAGAAAATACGGCAGGTAAAATAAGTATTGAACACGTCAACATTTTTCTCAGTAAATATATTACTAGAGGTGCTAATGACATGAAATTTTTGCCAGATGTTGGTAACAACCCAAGTGATTCATACATACAAAGAAATCAAACCATAAATGTCCAGAAATGAAGTTATTTGTAATAATGTGGAATGGCACAGGGGAAAAAA
>NW_013952660.1:212033-226362 GCF_001266775.1 Austrofundulus limnaeus
TTTTTTCCCCTGTGCCATTCCACATTATTACAAATAACTTCAATTCTGGACATTTATGGTTTGATTTCTTTGTATGTATGGATCACTTGGGTTGTTACCGACATCTGGTGAAAATTTCATGTCATTAGCACCTCTAGTAACATATTTACTGAGAAAAATGGTGACGTGTTCAATACAGTTTACCCGCTGTATATAAAAAAATCATTGGACAATAAATGTCAGAATTGCTGTCCATACTTTGAGTAATTATGACTTTTAAGTAAAAAAAAATCACATCAAAATAAATTCTTAATGCAAATATGATCCTTAATAAAGACATTAAGGAGAAAAACTTACCTTTTCTTTTTTACCTCCAGCTTTCTTTTGCATCCTGATGTCTTTACTGGGGGGTTTGGTTCTGGTTTAGTGGTCAAGTCCCCCTATGACCCGGTGCATTTCCATTTTGTGGCATGAATTTGCAGTGTTTGTTACTTGCATTTGTTTTGTTGGTTGTGTGATTTTGCAGCTGTCTGGTTTTGTTGATGGCTCCATTTTTCTTTTGCAGATTTTTTCTGTTGCATTTGTTTTTGTACCACGTTTAGGCATTTGCTGCGTGTTCGCACCTGTCTGTGGCTGTAAGCCATCAGCATAAATTGTAACAGATTAGTAGTGCTGACAGAAAGAAAGATGATGAACCGCAGCAGCATTTGTTGCAAATTTATGGACAACACACTCCCCTTAACATATCTCCCAGAGAAATAGGCTGTATTTTATAGATGTGAGGGGATGTCTCAGTACTGAACCACTAGACTGCAATCTGGATACATTCATATTTTCATTCTGACAAATAAACTAGTCTTTGAGAATGAAAAAGTTATTCAGAGAAAAAACACATTTTTTTGAGTTTGGCTGTAAGAAAATAAGAAACATTACTGTAAAAGTTTTGTTTCATAAAACAGCAGGCAGTGACTTCAACTCAGGAGGAATTTTTGGCCACATAATTCACAAATGAAATTTTGACAACAATTTTACTGGATTAAACTATTAGGAGATAAATGAGGAGGTGGTTTCTAGCATTTGCTGGTCAACATGAAGCTCAAATACAATTTATTGCACACATGATAACAGAAAACAGATTTTATGAATGTATTTCAAAGTAAAACAGTTTCCACTTGAATCAAATTGTAACTATTACAATCGACTCAGTTTTACCTTGTAGAGCAGCAAATGACAGGGTTTTTCAGAGCAGCTTTAATCAGGTGCTTCCACTGTGATGAAGGCTGTGATTTCCTCTGCAGGCAGGATTCATTCAAGAATAATTACTTTTTTGTCTTGCCTGTTTTAAAACAACACAGTTTGGCAGTTTTGTTTGTTTGTTTGTTTGTTTGTTTGTTTGTTTGTTTGTTTGTTTGTTTGTTTGTTTGTTTGTTTGTTTGTTTGTTTGTTTTTTCTTAAGTAATACTTCATTTATCTAAGATCACAAAATACAAATGATTTATCTAACTATCCATCCATCCCTCTCTAGGACACATCATCAGTATACAGTACGTTTTCTCTGCAGAAGAAATACACTGTATAAAGTCAAGGAAACTCTCAGTTGGTTTCAGAGAAAGAAACTAAAGCTGCTGGAMTGGCCCAGCCAATCACCTGACCTGAATCCAACAGAAAATCTATGGTAAGAACCAAAGATCAGAGTTCATAGAAGAGGTCCACGAAACCTTCAAGATTTGAAGACTGTTTGTGTGGAAGAATGGGTCAAAATCACACCTGAGCAATGCATGCCACTAGTTTCTCCATACAGGAGGCGTCTTGAAGCTGTCATTGACAACAAAGGCTTTTGTACAAAGTATTAGATAMATTTCAGTAAGYDTGTTCAATACTTTTTCCCTGTGCCATTCCACATTATTACAAATAACTTCATTTCTGRACATTTATGGTTTGATTTCTTTGTATGTATGGATCACTTGCATCTGGTGAAAATTTCATGTCATTAGCACCTCTAGTAATATATTTACTGAGAAAAATGTTGACGTGTTCAATACTTATTTTACCGGCTGTATAAATATACAGTATACTGTATACTGTATATACAAGGGTTGGACAATGAAAGTGAAACACCTGGTTTTAGACCACAATAGTTCATTAGTATGGTGTAGGGCCTCCTTTTCCAGCCAATACAGCATCAATTCATCTTGGGAATGACATACGAGTCCTGCACAGTGGTCAGAGGGATTTTAAGCCATTCTTCTCGCAGGATAGTGGCCAGGTCACTACGTGATGCTGGTGGAGGAAAACGTTTCCTGACTCTCTCCTCCAAAACACCCCAAAGTGGCTCAATAATATTTAGATTTGGTGACTGTGCAGGCCATGGGAGATGTTCAACTTCACTTTCATATTCATTAAACAAATCTTTCACCAGTCTTGCTGTGTGTATTAGTGCGTTGTCATCCTGATACGCGGCACCACCTTCAGGATACAAGGTTTGAACCATTGGATGCACATGGTCCCCAAGAATGGTTCAGTAGTCCTCGGCAGTGACACGCCCATCCAGCACAATTATTGGCCCAAGGGAATGTGTTACACATGTAACAGCAGACACACTGATTTTGAGTGTAACTGTGTCTTTTATTCTGTCAAAACAGAAATCAGGTTTTCTTAGTGGTTGCTTTGCTCTTCTGTGCTGTGATACTGATTGCACAGTTAAGGAATGTTCAACGGACAGCTGTTTAGGGTCCGTGTACATTCAGGCAGTTCGTTTTTTTCATTTGAAACAAAAAAAACTTGTTTTATCATTTTTTGTTTATTGAACCAAAAAAAACAGATTAGAAACAGTTATCCGATTTCCGATTTTGTGCACTAAACAAAAAAGGAAAAAACGAATAAAGACGGGTCAGTTTCGATTTTATAATTTCTTTTATAGACTTTCAGATAGACTATCACCGAGTTCTTCTTCTTCCTTCTAAGCTTGACTGGACAACTATTGTCAAATAATATCCAAATCTGCCCAATTTTAATTTCTCAAGTGTATTCCAGCAAACCAAATCATAAATATGAGGGCAGCTGTCAAAGATGGGGGCAAAGCAGGCTGAGGTGGGTAAGATGGGGAAAAGGTAGGCAACAAAATGTTGTGCATGGACTAATAACAGTTTTGTAAGTTGTGATCACAAAAAAATGAATACGCAAAATGTGGCTGCACGACTTGCATGTCACTTAGTCACAAATTCAGTGAGACTGCAAGAGAAAATCTCCATATTTTCTGCTAACATTGGGTCAAATCAGTGAAGCCCAGTGAAATTCAACCTTTAGCTCTGTGATGTCTGCTGTCTGAATCATTTTAACACAAACAATAGCTTGTTATCTAAAAGATATGTTTCTCTCTCTAAGAATACACTCAGAACTTCAGTGTTGGTAGATGTAATGTTTGTCTGACAGCAGTGAGCTCCTCCTCCTCCTTCTGTAAACAAATCAGATTAGAGGACGATTGTGGAACGAAGGGCAAACATGATGCTCATCTTCAACAGGCCAGCTGCACGTTTTGCCCCACCAACCTGTAAGGACCCTGGGGCCCGATCCACCATAGTAATTACTTTCAGTGGAGCCCAGATTACCTCATCAGTCAAACCTTGAATGTCCACTGGCATGTCCTCTCATCTTCCAACACACAGTCCTATGACCTGAGGTCGGCTGCTGGTGTTTGTAAGGCCCTATCCTGTTCCTTTAGAAGAAATCTGTTACATACTGACATGTGGAGAACAGAGTGATTTATTAATTCATGTCGGATGAGGGTTTTTTTTAATCCTGTCACTCTAACATCCTGCACCTACACACAAGCTTCAAACCTTTCAAAGATATCGGCTTTGTTGGCACTGAGGAGATGGGTGTGGGTGCAGGGGTTGTCATAGAGACTAATAAGCATGTGTGTGTGTGTGGAGGCATGTGTGTGCAAGTGTGTGTGTTGTAACCTTGAAGGGACAATGAGAATTAATCAGAGTGAGAGAGAGAGAGGAAGCAGGAAGGAGAGACGACATCAAGAATGGTACAGAGTAAGTGGGAGGAGGATAAATGCATCTGTTTTGTGTGAATATGTCCATAAATGAAGTGTGCACATGCACGTGCACGTGCGCGCGCTTAGGGCATTCTGGAGTGTGTGATTCACTAAACACAAATGACAGAAGAATTGTGAAAGGTCTTTTTTTCCTCTGCTCTGAGGTCATAAAGAAATTAGCTGAGGGTGAGAACAAAAAACATTCTTAGTGACAAAAAAATATGTTGGGGGTGGGGGGTGGGGATATTAAGAACAATTTGATGCTACACAGTTCAGCTCCTGACCTTCCCTGGCTTTGACCACTGAGTTGAACAAGTTGAATTTTTTTAGCATTTTAAAGGGCCAATGTTATGTGTTTCTCAGGCACATAGTTCAATTCTGTGCCAAAATAAAGTAACCATGTCACCTTCAGTTGTTATGAAAATGCTGGTTCAGGTTCCCGGTATGAGATTCATTGCCAAGAAGCATTGTTACACAAAGAAATAATATTCCAAACACAGATTTCCTCTCCTTGGGCTGCCACCTAATCGTGGTGGAGAGGTTTGTGTCCTAATGATCCTAGGAGCTATGTTGTCAGGGGCTTCATGCCCCCAGTAGGGTCACCCAAGGCACACAAGTCCTAGGTAAGGGATCAGACAAAGTGAAGCCCAAAGACCCCTACGATGAATACGATGGACGGATTCAGTGTTCCCTTGCCCAGATGCAGGTCACTCTGGAGCCAGGCCTGGAGGTGGGGCACGTTGGCGAGTGCCTGGTTGCCGGGCTTTTGTCCATGGAGCCCGGTCGGGCACAGCCCGAAGAGGAGCGGTGGGTCCCCATTTCCACGGGCTCACCACCTGTGGGAGGGGCCAAATGGGTCGGGTGCAATGTGTGTTGGCAGTGGTCGAAGGCGGGGACCTCGGCGGTCCGATCCTAGGTTACAGAAGTTGGCTCTAGGGATGTGGAATATTACCTCTAGGGAAGGAGCCTGAGCTGGTGTGTGAGGTTGAGAGGTTCCGACTAGATATAGTCGAACTCACCTCGACGCACCGCTCTTACTCTGGAACCAGTCTCCTTGAGAGGGGTTGGAAACTCTTCTACCATGGAGTTGCCCATGCTGAGAGGCGCAGAGCAGGAGTGGGCGTACTTATTGCCTCCATCTCGGTGCCTGTACGTTGGAGTTCACCCCAGTGAACGAGAGGGTAGACTCCCTCCACCTACAGGTGGGGGGACGGGTCCTGACTGTTGTTTGTGCCTATGCGCCTAAAAGCAGCTCAGATTACCCACCCTTTCTGGAGTTGTTGGAGGGGGTGCTGGAGAGCTCTCCTAATGGGGACTCCCTTGTTCTGCTGGGGGACTTCAACGCTCACGTGGGCAATGACAGTGAGACCTGGAGAGGCGTGGTTGGGAGGAATGCACCCCCCCCCCCCCAATCTGAACCCAAGCAGTGTTTTGTTATTGGACTTCTGTGCTCGTCATGGATTGTCCATAACGAACACCATGTTCAAACATAAGGTGTCCATATGTGCTCTTGGCACCAGGACACCCTAGACCACAGTTTGATGATAGACTTTGTTGTCGTTTCATCTGATCTGCGGTCGCATGTTTTGGACACTCGGGTGAAGAAAGGGGCGGAGCTGTCAGCTGACCACTACCTGGTGACAAGAAAGATTACTCCTAAACAAATATTGTCCTGGTTGTGAAACACTTTATCTGAGAGAAAACAGAGGATAAACAGTAAAATCATAAAACATGATGACATTTTAAGGTAAGCAAAAGAGGTCATTGACTCTTGACCTGAGAAGTATGTGGGACTTTAGGGGTTAAGCTGTTTTTCAAAGACAGGGACCGCGAAGTGTGTTCCAATTATAGGGGGATCACACTTATGAGCCTCCCTGGTAAGGTCTATTCAGGGGTTCTGGAGAGGAGGGTCCGTTGGATAGTCGAGTCTTGGATTCAGGAAGAGCAGTGTGGTTTTCGTCCTGGTTGGGGAACAGCGAACCAGCTCTACACCCTCAGCAGGGTCCTGGAGTGTGCGTGGGAGTTTGCCCAACCAGTCTACGTGTGTTTTGTGGACTTGGAGAAGGCGTTCAACTGTGTCCCTCAGGGACTCCTGTTAGGGGTACTCTGGGAGTATGGGGTACCAGGCCTATTGACACAGGCTGTTAGGTCCCTGTAAGACCAGTGCCAGAGCTTGGTCCGCATTGCTGGTAGTAAGTCGGACTCATTTCCAGTGAGAGTTGGACTCCACTGAGGTTAAACTTTGTCACCGATTCAGTTCATAACTTTTATGGACAAAATTTCTAGGTGCAGCCAAGGTTTTGAGGATCCTTTTTGTGACCTTAGGATCCCATCTGCTTTTTGCAGATGATGTGGTCCTATTGGCTTCATCAGATCGTGATCTCCAGCTCTCACTGGAGCGGTTCGATGCCGAGTGTGAAGCAGCCGGGATGAAGATCAGTGGCCCCAAATCCGAGACCATGGTTGTTGCGGAAATATTTGTTAAAAAGACAGAAACACATGAATAAAAAAAGATGCACTTCTTGGAATGGTCATCGTTGATTTACTCAGATTTTGCAATAGCAAAAATGGTCACAGCGTGAACAGATCTGAGCAGAGGATCTGATCACACCGCAACAGCCAGCAAGGTTTCAGGAAGTAACTTACACAAACAGGCGGAGCAGTGAATAACCAATGAGGAAGCGACAAGTCTTACAGTTACATGAAGAAGGACATCACAGACGGCAGTGGCGTCTCAGGATCATGAGGACAGATAATGACAAATTGAAGTAATTATCAAAAAGATTCAAAATTAAAATGTCAAGACAGTTCGAACTTAACAATCAGCAGAGAGGTATAATTATTTTTCCAGGACAACGGTCTTGAGCCGGAAAATGATAGTGTGTCACTTTCGAGTCGAGGAGAAGGTCCTGCCCCAAGTGGAGGAGTTTAAGTATCTCAGGGTCTTGTTCACGAATGAGGAAAGAATGGAGCGGGAAATCGACAGATGGATTGGTGCTGCATCTGCAGTGATGCGGGTGCTGTTCTGGTCTGTCGTGGTGAAGCGGGAGCTGAGCCAGAAGGCGAAGCTCTCGATTTACCAGTCGGTCTACATTCCTTCCCTCATCTATGGTCACAAAACTTTGGGTAGTGACCGAAAGAACAAGATCGCGGATACAAGCGGCTGAAACGAGTTTCCTTCGCAGGGTGTCTGAGCTCTCCCTTAGAAATAGGGTGAGAAGCTCAGTCATCCGGGAGGGACTCAGAGTAGAGCCGCTGCTCCTCCTCCACGTCGAGAGGAGCCAGTTGATGTGGCTCGGGCATCTGGTCAGGATGCCTCCTGGACGACTCCCTGGTGAGGTGTTCTAGGCATGTCCCACTGGGAGGAGGCCCAGAGGAAGACCCAGGACACTCTGGAGGGACTATGTTTCTTGGCTGGCGTGGGAACACCTTGGGATTCCCCCAGAGGAACTGGCCCAAGTGGCTGCGCAACCCGACCCCGGATAAGCGGCTGAAAACGGACGGACGGACACAGATTTCCTTAATTTTTTTGTGCTAAGTATAGCTATATCTTCTAAATAATAGATTTATATGTTTGTTTACAATTGGATCCTGTGTAAAATCTGTGCAGTCAGTGTTGCTATCATAGAGTTTTAATGACAGAGATATTTTCCTAACTTGTCAGATAATAGACCAGCTGTTGTTTCTGTTCCTGAGAGGAGCTTTGGAAACATGGCACACTTTTAGTCATTGCCGGAAGTGTTTCCTGCCAGCCTGCTGCTAAAATGTCTAAATACTTGGATAGGAGTATCGCCTGTTGGGGATTATATTTAGCAGCTTAAGTGTTGCACAGGTACTGCAGAGGCAGTTTCACAGCAATTTGAACTTTGAAATGTGTGCCTGCAACACCTTTACACAAGCACTTCATAAGTGACAATAAACCTTGCTTAGATGCTAATAAGTTATCCATCACTGTTATTGTCCCATGACTGGGCTGGCTGTTTAAGGGCATGCTGTACCAACCAAACATCTTTGATAACAAGAGCTGAAACACTAAAAGACTGTTCAATTTCTTCAATCACTTGCACCTGTTCGGAATTGAGGGGAGCTGAAATGTACAAAGACGAGTGGATTTTTCACTGAAACATGGCGTGCGTTTAAACCAAGACGATAACGCTTGCACTAAAAAACTCAAATATGCAAATGGATGCAAACATGCCCTGCACCAAGGATTTTCTTCTCTTACACAATCCAAAATCATCTCTACACATGGAAAAAAGAACTTTATGGAATGTGAGCTATAGGTGTTCCCTAACAGAGATTTAAAAAAAAAACAATGATTTTGACATGCTGTCTTCTGGCATTAACCCTGAAGGCAAGAGGAGTGACAGTATGAAACTGTACTGAGGCCAGAGCAGCACACACCCTCAAGATGTAAGAAAAAAAAAGTTCAGATTAAGGTGAATCGGTGGATTAATTCTCTTTTATGTGCAGCGACAAACTCTCACCTTCAAAGTTTGATTACCCACATTATTATTGTAAATGAATGCAGAATGGTGCTGTCGGTAGTACATTTCAAAGTTTACGCATGTGTTTAACAAAACCTTGGTAAACACGGAAACCCTCAAGGTGTTGTTAAAATACCTTGAAATTGTACCAACAATTTCAGTCAATGCTGCTGTTTAGATTGGGACAGAAAGATCTGAGACTTTTCCTTCCACAATTAAGAGCTCTCTTTAGTGTTGACTCCATTCCATAACGTCCAAATTACTTCATAGACCAAATCAATGTAAATGGACTATACTTATATACAGTACCCTCCAAAAATAGTGGAACAACAAGTCAAATTTCTTTGTTTTTGTAGTACACTGAAGACATTTGGGTTCAAGATCAATAGATGAGAATGAGACAAGAGTTAGGAATGACAACTTTTATTTCCTGGTATTATTACATGTGGATGTGTAAAACTCAGAACATACCACCCTTTGTTTGAACCCACCCATTTTTCAAGTGAGCAAAACTACTGAAACATGTAACTGACAGGTGTTTCTTATTGACCAGGCGTTGCCTTTAAGGTTGATTGTTCAAACATTAAATAGCTCTGCATCACTAGGCTATTTTTGCCCGAGTTTAAACCTATATTAGTAGGGGTGCACCAAAAATTGTTTTTCATCAGAATCACGATTCTCATTTACAAAGATTCAGAATCAATTTAAAATGTCCCAAAATCGATTTTTATAAATAAATTTAAAAAAAGTAAATCTAAAGGCTGTCAGCCTCCATTTTGTAACTATATGAGACGTCCTGACTTCATCACGCAGTTACTTCTGGAACATGTGAATGTGCAGAAAGCACCAAAACAAAGAGGAAACTACAAAACTGGAGGAGAGATTCAACTGACCCTGTCTTCATTAAATGTTAAGATTTGGGCTCATTTTGTGTTTTACTGAATGAGTCTGAGTTTGACATGAGCAAGGTGTGCAAGGATTGCAAAATGAAGATGAAGCACTTTGGGAACACAACAAATTCGCTCACATTATCAGTTTTGAATGAAAAAACGATTTTGAATCGAATTGTGGCCCAAAAAATCTGAATCAGAATTGAATCGTGAGAGAGTAAAAGAATCCCACCCCTACTATATACAGTAGTAGGTATATCTTGTTAAAGAGGAAAAACCAACATGAGGACCAGAGAGCTGACTATGGGAGAAAAGCCGAGAAAATAAGAAAAACCAATCAGAGTCATTGGACAAACATTGGGCATAGCAAGTTCAATGATTTGGAATGTCCTGAATAAGAAAGAAACTACTGGTGTACTGAGCAAGAGAGATTTAACAGGTCAGCCAAGGAAAACAATAGTAGTTGATGACAGAAACAGTGTGAGAGCTGTGAAGAAGAAAAACCCAAAACATCAGTAAGTGACATTACCAACAACCTCCACAGTTCAGGGATGAAGGTGTCACAATTTAATGTTTGAAAAAGACTCAGAGAGCAGAAATATAGAGTCTTTATCCAAACATGTAAACCACTCATGGTAAATGGTAAATGGACTGAACTTATAGAGCGCTTTATCAAGTCCCTCCAGACCCCAAAGTGCTTTACACTTACAGACATTCACCCATTCACACACTGATGTTGTTAAGCTACATTGTAGCCACAGCTGCCCTGGGGCACACTGACAGAGGTGGGGCTGCAATGCACCGGCGCCACCGGACCCTTCCAGTTCCTGGACGACTCCCCTAACCACTCCGCCACAGCCGCCCCAATCATCAGTAATAAGAAGCAGAAGGCCAGATTGAAATTTTCAAAGAAGTACAGAGATAAGCCGCAAAAGTTCTGGAAGATAATCTTATGGACTAATCCACCAGTTAGTGGAGTTAAGCTTGGGTTATACTTCAATACAATGTGAGACAGCGGGTTGGTGATTGGGTCATTTAGGACATCTTTTTCCTCACTGGGTATAAATGGGCTGACAACGTGGCTGGCCATAAATTATCATAATTACTCCTTCTGCCCTCCCACAGCTCATACAGGTGCTGGTCATAAAATTAGAATATCATGAAAAAGTAGATTTATGTCAGTAATTCCATTTAAAAAGTGAAACTTGTATATTATATTCATACATTACATACAAACTCATGTATTTCAAATGTTTATTTCGTTTAATTTTGATGATTACAAATGACAACAAATGAAAATCTCAAATTCAGCATATCAGAAAATTAGAATATTACTGAAGACCAATAAAAACAAAGGATTTATAGAAATGCTGGCCAACTGAAAAGTATGAACATGAAAAGTATGAGCATGTACAGCACTCAGTATTTAGTTGGGGCTCCTTTGGCCTGTATTACTGCAGCAATGCGGCGTGGCATGGAGTCGATCAG
The DNA here is from genome assembly GCF_001266775.1 of Austrofundulus limnaeus. NCBI lineage: Eukaryota > Metazoa > Chordata > Actinopteri > Cyprinodontiformes > Rivulidae > Austrofundulus > Austrofundulus limnaeus. The sequence continues at coordinate 222,923 of NW_013952660.1, forward strand.
TCTGTGGCACTGCTCAGGTGTTATGATAGCCCAGGTTGCTCTAATAGTGGCTTTTAGCTCTTCTGCATTGTTGGGTCTGGTGTATTGCATCTTCTTCTTCACAATACCCCATAGATTTTCTATGGGGTTAAGGTCAGGAGAGTTTGCTGGCCAATTAAGAACAGGGATACCATGGTCCTTCAACCAGGTACTGGTAGCTTTGGCACTGTGTGCAGGTGCCAAGTCCTGTTGGAAAATGAAATCTGCATCTCCAAAAAGTTGGTCAGCAGCAGGAAGCATGAAGTGCTCTAAAACTTCCTGGTATGTGGCTGCGTTGACCCTGGACCTCAGAAAACACAATGGACCAACACCAGCAGATGACATGGCACCCCAAACCATCACTGACTGTGGAAACTTTACACTGGACTTCAAGCAACAATGATGAAGTGCCTCTCGTCTTTTCCTCCAGACTCTGGGACCTTGATTTCCAAAGGAAATGCAAAATTTACTTTCATCAGAGAACATGACTTTGGACCACTCACCAGCAGTCCAGTCCTGTTTCTCTGTAGCCCAGGCAAGACGCTTCTGACGCTGTCTGTGGTTCAAGAGTGGCTTGACACAAGGAATGTGACAGCAGAAACCCATGTCTTTCATACGTCTGTGTGTGGTGGTTCTTGAAGCACTCACTCCAGCTGCAGTCCACTCTTTGTGAATCTCCCCCACATTTTTGAATGGGTTTTGTTTCACAATCCTCTCCAGGGTGCGGTTATCTCTCTTGCTTTTACATTTTTTTCAACCACATCTTTTCCTTCCCTTCGCCTCTCTATTAATGTGCTTGGACACAGAGCTCTGTGAACAGCCAGCCTCTTTAGCGATGACCTTTTGTGTCTTGCCCTCCTTGTGCAAGGTGTCGATGGTCGTCTTTTGGACAACTGTCAAGTCAGCAGTCTAACCCATGATTGTGTAGCCTATAGAACTAGACTGAAAGACCATTTAAAGGCCTTTGCAGGTGGTTTGAGTTAATTAGCTGATCAGAGTGTGGTACCAGGTGCCATCCATTTTGAACCTTTTCACAAGATTCTAATTTTCTGATATGCTGAATTTGAGATTTTCATTTGTTGTCATTTGTAATCATCAAAATTAAACGAAATAAACATTTGAAATATATGAGTTTGTATGTAATGTATGAATATAATATACAAGTTTCACTTTTTAAATGGAATTACTGAAATAAATCTACTTTTTCATGATATTCTAATTTTATGACCAGCACCTGTACATAAACAACAATAATGATGGCTGGATATTGTGTTTTTTATCACTCAATGATCAGTGTTTTTTTTTTGGGTGAAGAGACCGCAAAGGAAAAAAGCCTTCTTTTTATGCTAACGGTAAAACAAAAGACATGAAAATCATTCAATAGGATCAAACCAGCTGCTCTTCTAGCTCTTTTAACAACATGCTTCAGACAAAAATAAATTATTTTAAACAAACAAAAAAAAAAAAACACAGAGAAGGCAGAACTGATCTGAGTCCTGCTCCTCAGCGCTTCAGTGTTCTTCATGAACAAACACACCTATGAAGTTCTAACCAATCACATGCTCCGAGCCGCAGGTCCGCATCCCAGAGTTCTGACTGGGGGTAGACGGACGTTGTGCAAATTTTGTCACTCAGCAGGGGGAACAAGATGTGCAACTAGAAGTATAAACCAGCCTTTAGTCTCATTAGGCTGGTGTAATTTTGGTTTATGGACTAATGAGACCAGTTAATCTCTACCAAAGTGATGGAAAGGCCAAAGTGTGGAGAAAGAAAGGAACTGGTTATGATCCGAAGCACACAAACTCATTTGTGAAGCATTGTGCAGGTAATGTCATGTTCACTTCTTTTTGAGACTGTAGCACCTTTCTATCCAACTAGGACACTTAAAAGTGCTTTACAACACAATCTGTACCCTCATTTAACAACTCACACACATTCATTCAGGACTTCACTATATCTCTACAACACGAATCTGAATAAGTCATTCTATAGAGACCATACAGTCCCTCAAAAGCAGCACCACCTGCACATTATAGAAAATTAGATCAAAACTAAGATCAAGCCGAGCTGAGATTTCAATATTAGATATGGTAAATATGTGTTTAAATAGGAAAGGCATTATCTGATTTTTACCGCTTGACTTTTGACCTTTCTAAAACTTTAATTTGTTTTCCAGGTCACAAACTCTAGCCTCCTGTTTAATGACCATGCTGCGCCACACAGTGGACGACTGGGAGAACTGCAGTCTTGATACACACTGCTGGAGCTGCAGGAGGAGCAGGATTGGGGAAAGCTATTACACGCTGGCCTCCTGCACTTTCAACAGCACATTCAGTTCATAAAGCTCGTATTATTGTTTTTAATATCCTGCTTGTCAAACAGGTTATTTTTCCCCACTAATGAAGTAAAACAATAATGTTATTTTTTAAAAGTGATTATTCTAAAGATTTAGGACAACAGAAGTATCCAGTAAAACAAATAATATAGATTCATAATTCCATTTAATCCAATGTTTCTGGATGAATTACTGTTCATAAAGCTAGTTTTGCAGATTTTATTTGTATGTTTTGGATTATTCATGTGTTAGTATTTTGAGGCTGTACAAACAAAAAAAATTCTAAAACAGTCAAGTTCATTGAAAAAAAAAAGCAGCAAATATCCAAAAACTAACTTTGAAAACCTTCAGAAAGCCTGGAAAACTGTTGAAAATGTGTATATTTTTTTAAATTACAAGTTGGCATTAGGGTATAGGATTTTAAATATAAAAATCAGTGCTAAATGTTAAATATTGTGTTATAATGTATATTAAAATCTATGCACGTTTTGTGTAACTGAATCATCTTTCTTGTCATTTCTAATATGTTTTTTTTATAAACTCACAGGGTTGCCAATGAGTTTATTTTAAAAATTCATGAGAAAAACATTTGAAAAATATAACACGACAAATGTATCGATCATGTGGTGGTGAGCCTTTAAAATATAAGTTCTATGATGGGGCTTTACAATTCAGTTTGCCCACCAATGAGTTCATTTAAAATAAAACTGGGTTTTTTAATCAGATAAAAAAAAATCCTTGAGGAAAAAAATAGAAACAAACTTTCACCAGAGAGGTGATCTTGTTGTATAGAAGATGGTGGTACCAGGCTGTTGCGGCAGCAGCCAATCATCGTTCAGTCCTGCTGATGATGAACGAGCTCAGTGAGAGGCTTAGGTTTTTAACAAGAAGCTAAAAATGCAGCAGCAGTGTTAAACTGTTCCAAATGTTTAACTCAGTTAAGTTTTATACACTTCAATCTGTATTTTATTGAACAATTTAAAGAAATTGCACATGAAGTTGGTGAAGTTTTTTGTGTTAAAGAAAGGGAATAGTGTGTTATTTCTTTTTTAATATACTTTTTATTGAAATATCACTGCTTTTACTG
>NW_013952660.1:226772-233704 GCF_001266775.1 Austrofundulus limnaeus
ACACACACACACACACACACACACACACACACACACACACACACACGGTGCCCCACCCTACATAAAAGTCTTGTTCTGCCCCTGCTATGAAGAAAAGACAGTTTTGGACCTTTTCATGTTTGCTGTTTGATGTAAGCAGAGATATTTTTTTCCACATCTCATGGAGATCATTTATTCTGACCATGCACCAGTAAAATGTCAGCTCCACCGCACTTTTCTGCCTAGAGAGATTCTCCGGTTCTACCCGACCGTTCTATCCCGGGAGACTTTTCTGCCTCACGTCACTCTCCTTCAGGTCAGCAGGAACTCAGCGAGCAGTTTCTCACACAAAGGTCAGGGCTGGGCTGCATGATCCACTGAGCAAAGACTAATTTCATTTTTTTCCCCCTTCATCTTCCTGGGCTAATCAAGAGTCATAACTAGCTAACCTAAAATAACTATAAAACATGTCCATGGGAGGTTTGTGGGAAAAGAACAAACTGATTTGAATATCACTGAGGAAAACAAGGTACCCTACAACCCAACCAAAATTATGAGCTCATAGCCAAATCTACAGACACTCCTGATCTCAGCACTGCAAAACAAATTTCAAGAGCAAAGCACATTCATAGGAAGTCAGGGACTCAAACATCATCCAGCAGTTTCATTTTCTTATTTTATTCATATATAAACAGTGCTTTTTTGAAAAATCCAACAAATGTGTTTAAGTGGTTTTAATATTGATATAAGGAGTTAAAAGACATTTGCTTTCACGTCTGAAGTATTTCCACTGGTGTTCTGTGATCTGCAGCATGTTTGAAGCTCACAGCTGGATGTGGACGCATGAAGAGGCTGATGGGAGATAAAAGAAAAAAAAGATGCTGGTCAGAAGTCGGAGGATGATGTGACAGAGAGGTGTTCTGTGATGTTCAAGTCTGAACCTGCATTTATCTACCGCCTGACAATCTCTCCTACCAACCCGGGATGGAAAAATACCAACCTGGATTATATCTGTGTAATGCTGTCCTGTCTCTCATGCTTTCAATGAAAATGATGTTTTGTGCTGTTTGATGTGTTTAACGAAGCTCGGCTGATGACTTTTCTGTTGTGGTGCCAAGCACACAATCAAGTCCAAAAGAATCAAGGCCATGTTTCCAGACAATGATCATCGTGAAAAGCATTATTTTCCTCTTAAAAGCTGTTCTCAGAACTCATTTGCATGATTGCCAAAGCAGCAATCAAGTGCAAATCTATGCAAATGATGCTAAAGAGCTTCTTAACGCTGGATTAGAAGACATAACAGTTCTGTTTAGTCACTTGAAATATCTTTTATGTTCAACTTGTAACCTTGTAATCTACAAACATCAGTTAAATTGAAAATGCAGTAACTTCAGACTGGTGTTACTGGGAGTTAATTGTTTGTGTTTAGTTCAAAAAGAAAAAATAAGTAGGTCCTCTGGATGGGTTCTTCTTAAGTGAAACGTTTCGTCTCTCCTCCAAGAGACTTCTTCAGTCTGATGAGTGTCAGGTGAACTCAGCCTTATAAGCACTGCCTCCACATGGACAAACAGGTTAGTCACATGCAAAAGAGGGTCATCGCCTAACAATAGGCTTGATTAGCTCTATTTAGTCCCATGCAAAAGATAAGATAAAAATTTATTGATCCCACAGTGGGGAAATTTGCACATTACTGCAGCTTAATACAGGAGAGGCTGAGAAGAGTAATGAAAGATAAATAAAAGATAACAAACAAAAACCGCACAATATACACATGTGATATATAGTAATGTACATATACCAATCCACATATACTAGGGGTGTAAGAAAATATTGATACACTGAAATATCATGATATTTCATTTCCCGATACTGTATCGATATTCTAAAGCCCTGTATCGATTTTTTATTAAGGTTTAAAATGTCAACTTTCCCGCCAGCCGTTCATTTTTATGTTGTAGTTCAGCCTCTGACCACTAGTTGGCAGCAGTGAGTCAGCCATTTGGCTCCTCTACCTCTTGAGGTAGAGGCTATTGTTAAGTGTTGGGTGACCATATTGTAAATTAATATTAAAAACTAAAAGCTGCAAAAAATATGTTTTCAAACTATTTATTGTAAAATTTAGTCTAATAATTGAAAACATGGATGAAATAAGAAATATGAAACAAATAAAATAAAATACATACAAAGCAGAACACAGCTAAATGTATCAAAAGTATGTCTATATAATATTAGAATTTTCTGAGACTATGAATTTTGGTTTTTCATTTTTTCCTGTAAGAGGTTTTTATTTAATAGAATTTTTGGACAAAAAAATAGCAATATATCGCCTTGCTTATAGTATCGCAATATATCGGGATATATCTTATCATGACCCCTCTGTCATGATATGCATCGTATCGCCAAATTCTTGCCAATACACAGCCCTAACATATACACATATACATAAACACATGTGCATAGTTATATAAATACATACACACCGTACAGTACAAAAATGAATGTATATGAAGGTACATTTTAGTGATGGCAGTGTAGGTGAATTGTCCAAGTGACTGATAACATCATGATGTGTTATACAGTCTAACTGCAGTTGGAATGAATGAAGTGCTCCTTCCTGCAGTGAGGATGAAGGCCAAAAAAGGGCCATCACCTAACAATAGGCTTGATTAGCTATAAAAAATGTCCATGGGAGTTTTGTGGGAAAAGAACAAACTGATTTGTATATCACTGAGGAAAACTGAGCTGCACATGACCCTCTATGAACAATCGAGCTAATCAAGCCTATTGTTAGGCAATGGCCCTCTTTGCATGTGACTAACCTGTTTGTCCATGTGGAGGCACTGCTTATAAGGCTGAGTTCACCTGAAACTCATCAGACTGAAGAAGTCTCTTGGAGGAGAGACAAAACGTTTCACTAAGGAATAACCCATCCAGAGGACCTACTTATTTTTTCTTTTTGATTTTTTCTACCTGGATTACTGAGATGCATCAGGACATTTTTGTGTTTAGTTGTAATGTTTGCTCTTGGGTTGAAACAATAACATGACTCATTTTGCCTGAATCAGCTCACCTTCGTCTCAGTCTGTCTCCTTTTTCAGGTATTTCTTCATGACTAAAGCCACATCTCCCCCTTCACTGCCCTCTGCTTCCAGTCTCTCTCCCTGCGGCCTCTCAAACCTCCGTCTCGGCCCGCCGCCCTGGGAGCTTCCTCCTGATCCGCCTGAGCTGGAGGACTCCGTTTCAGAGGTTTTCCTGCTGCGGATCGAGGGAGGCAACTCTCCAAAATGGACGCTCAGAGCTCTCCGGCCTCCTTTGACTGAACCGGCCAGGCTGCTGGTGGACTGGGCTCTCCGGATTGCAGGCAGGATGTCAGAGGCTGCGTCGGAACGGTCACCAGCTAGACAGCGGTTTTGGAAAACCAGTGGTTCCGAAACCAGCAGGCCTTCGCTTCCATCTGCTGCTGTGTGATTCCCCAGCATGCACCGCCGTAGTATTTGTGGGGAGCGCTGGATGGGAGTTCTCACTGCAGGAGAACGTTCACCGAGGTCTTCCTCTGGGATGGACAGGGATGGCGGATGATTGCGAGCGGCTACAGCGGTCGACAAGGAGGAGAGGTGTGGCAGTGACGGGAGAGAAGTCTGAAAATCATCTGAGTTGAAGCGGGAGGCCTTTGTGACGCCTGCAGACACCTGAGAGTCGGCAATGGAGCGAGTGCTGGCAGCCCGAGGCAGGAGAGGGGAGGATGGCTTCAGAATGCTAGGACCAGGTCGGGGTTCTTGAGGATCATCCGGACCAAGAGAGAGGGCCGAGGCTCTCCGTCTGAGAGTCGAGGCTCCGGTCGTTTGGTAAATTGGTAAAGACACGGCGCTGCCAGCTCGCTCGCCCGCATCAGCACCACCTCTACGTTTACGTAGTCCGTCGAGCAGCTCGGACAGTGCGGAGGAAGATGGAGCTTGACCTGGACGTCTGGCACTAACTCCTTTAGCCTCAGAGCCCTCGTCGTCCAGATCCACACAAGAACTGTAAATCGGTAACAGAGAAAATGAACTGAAGTTAACAGGATATTATTGTATCCAGGAAATGTTCTTCTTAAATGCTCTTCTGGCACTAAAAAATTACAATGATTAAATAAACTTTTTATCTAAACGAGGTTTCAGTGGGCTAAAAAGAAAAAAGTCAGTTGGACACAGAAATATCCAGTAATAAATCACAGATCTGAGCTGAACATGATGATCATTTTTGGTACTGGGAGAGTTTTAGGCGGTTGTCTTCCATTTGAAAGATCAGAAGTGTGATCCTCTCGGCCCTTAAACTGGGAACACACTACATGATTTTACACACTCTTCCCAGTTGGGCAAAGTCTGCAGTAGTTTGAATCAGTTGGGGACAGTCAGCCTGGCTGTTAGCAAAACTCTGTGAAGACCAGTGGTGGGCACCAGCCCGCTAAAGCGCAAATCCACTAATCGCAGACCTAAATATTTCATTTGCGCTTTAACGGTCTTATTAATTTTTATAATTCATAAGCGGATTGGCACTTTCTCAAATTAAAATGCAGTACCGCTAATAACTAATTATTTACCAGTCATCATTATCTTGAACAGTGGAAGGTATGACTTTCAGTGAATCACAACACACATGATCTATCCAACAGCACCCCTCAGATAAACACACTTATTGTCAGAGCGTTTGCCCCCTACTGACCTACGGCTGAATCACAAGCGTTCATACAAAAGTCTCATCTACTGTTATTATAACGTTTTAATTATGTGTTGTTTATAATTCGGACATGTATAATCTATATCAATCAAAACATAACAGATTAAACATTGTCAACATTACAAAAAGGAAAACCTAAAAAATATGGTGTTGTGCTTTTAACATCAGTACTAACCTCTAATAAATATAAATTTCTTCATTATGAATGTGAATACTTTTGACACCTCTGCTTATTGTGAAGGTATACATCCTTGCTGACTGTTGCTTTCGGTCAGGGTTCTCATTTCCCACAACGCTTTGTGTCTGCTTACGTAGCAGGAAGGCAATGTTTAGAACTCCCTGTCCCAGCTAAAACAATAAATGTTGGTAATCCATACTAAAATTTTGTATGTATTGATTTACGTATTTTACTTTACAATCGGAGCTCCTTTTTTAAAAAAATATAGTTTAAATGCTGGAGCTCAATACTTGACGTAATTGGTCGAAGCAATCGGCATTGAGGTTAAAGATTCAGAAATGATTTAAAGATGTTATGCTGATGAAGACTGACATCTAGTGGTCAACTGGAGCAACTACATGGAAAACTTTAAAATCCAAGCTCTTATTTTGAAGGGAAGATAGTTTCCTTTTCTCCGTGATTTCGTTTCCCGTCACAAATCAAATCCGTCATGTACCCAGAATGCATTGTTTCAGTTTTCCAATAAACAGTTTTAAAATTACTTTGTTGATGCTTTTTTAATGAAAAATCTACAACAAACGAAAGAAAAAGACAAAGAAGCAGCCGAACTAGCAATCCTCAACAACTTTTTAAAGAAGCAGCTGAACTAGCAATCCTCAACAACTTTTTAATTTTTACACCAGGAGCCAAAGTTCTGTTTCAGGAAATCACATCCACAGCAATCGGCTGTTATACTGTAGGTTTAAGCTGTACAAGAGTTCATACTCCGCTAGTTGGCAGTGTTGTGCATATATTGTACATGAATTGTTGACATCTAATAAGTGTCAAATTGAACTTGCGCTTTAAATTTAGCTTCTGCTAGTTACTCTATGGCATTAGCGCTTTAGAAATTGCCGAGCTAATTTTTGGATTAGCGCTGCCCACCACTGGTATTGGGAGACTCTAGGGTTGTCATACCTCTCATGCACAGATGTTCTTTAAATTTGTTTTATGGTGTGTGTTTTATAATATTGTGCAAATAAATAAATAAAATAATAAGAGACTGCATACAAACACAATCTTTAACATGAATAATCAACTTCAATGTAAATTTTGTAACACAAAACTGGAAATGTACTTTTAAGTATTTACATGAATATTTTCAGACCGTTGGATGGGAATGGTTCACTCTGGTCTTAATCTGACTAATCATTCTGAACTAATGTCTTGTTCATAGAGCTGTCTGCAGCAAGTGAGATACTGACAGCTTATAAACTTTCCGCAGAAACAACTGTGATTTAATTAACTGGGATTTGAGTTCTTTGAGTTCATGTTTTTGTTCAAAAATTATGTGTGGCCATGGGATAATTATTTTTTAACCCATTGTCACCAAACGGGCTCTGCAGAATCAGACTTACCGGAAGCTGTAGGTGCTCATTGTATCAGTGACGGACTGGCGGCCATCTTGGCTGCCGTAAGGAGAACCCACAGTGCGTGACCCTCCTCTTGAAGCTCTCGACCAGTTACGCATGCCCTCTCCAACATCCTCTGTCCCCACAGAGCCAACACTGGACACAGAGTCACTGCAGGAGAAAATACAAGACTCAAACACACAACTTCCCCCTGCTGTAACTGTTCCAGTTTGCATTAATGACTGCACTGAGCAAGCAGGCACGTCACAAACAATAACATGTCAACAACTGGAGATAAGCCAAGGCATATAGCGGGTAAAATAAGTATTGAACATGTCAACATTTTTCTCAGTAAATATATTACTAGAGGTGCTAATGACATGAAATTTTCACCAGATGTTCGTAAAAACCCAAGTGATCCATACATACAAAGAAATCAAACCATAAATGTCCAGAAATGAAGTTATTTGTAATAATGTGGAATGGCACTGGGAAAATGTATTGAACACATGAAGAAAGGGAGGTGTAAAAAGGCATGGAAAGCCAAGACACCAGCTGAACTCTCTCAGTAATTACAGGTGCTGGTCATAAAATTAGAATATCATGAAAAAGTAGATTTATTTCAGTAATTCCATTTAAAAAGTGAAACTTGTGTATTATATTCATAC
>NW_013952660.1:239322-241656 GCF_001266775.1 Austrofundulus limnaeus
GTAATATACACTCTAACGAGGTTTTACTTTTGCATAAAACTCATGACAAAGTCGCATAAAAACATTTCATATAACACAAACACGTGCACATACACCGACCTTTACCGGCTGCTGTGTTAGCTTTCTGCTAGCTGTCGTGAGAAGGAGGTCTTTCCTCTCTCGGTCTTGGCAGTAAAAGGGGATAATTGTACATTTCTCATTTGTAACCTCCGTCTTCTCATTTCTGATGCTGGCTCTTGAATATCCTCAGGTTAGAAATGCCGATTACTGTACAAACGCAAGTGTGAGCTTTTAAAGCTAAGTTTTCCTTGTAATGCTATGATCCTCTGCTGTCACCTCCTCATCTAAAGGAAAAAGGATAAAAACTAACTACTCGATCGTACCTGCTGGTTAGTTGACACAACGGCACACAACAGAACTCATGTCTTATACCAGTAGATCACAGATGCTTTAACCTTTGTGACTTTTTCACGGGCTAGTACTAGGAGCTAAAAACATAGGCAGTAAGCAGGGAGCGGAAGGGAGGAGCGTGGCAAAAATTTTACCAGGAATACCTCATTAATGACCGTGGCATATAGACTATTACACTGAAGTTGGGATGTTGTGTCAAACATTAGTAAAAACAGAACATGGCGATTTGCAAAACCTTTTTAACATTTATTTAATTTAATACACTACAAAGACAAGATATTTAACGTTCAAATGGATAAACTTTATTGTTTTTTGCAAATATTCACTCATTTTAAATTTGATGTCTGCAACACGTTCCAAAAAAAAGCTGAGACAGTTTACCACTGTGTCACATCACCTTTTCTTTTAGCAACACTTAGTAAGTATTTGGGAACTGAGGACAAAAATTGTTGAAGCTTTGTAGGTGGAATTCTTTCACATTTTTGCTTAACGTACAACTTCAGTTGCTCAACAGTCCTGGGTCTCCGTTGTTGTATTATGTGCTTCATAATGTGCCACACATTTTCACTGGAAGATAGGTCAGGACTGCAGGCCAGTGTAGGACTTGCACTCTTGTACTACAAAGCCACGATGTTGAAACACGTGCACAGAGTGGCTTGTCTTGCTGAAATATGCAGGATGTCCCTGATAAAGAAGTTGCTTGAATGGCAGTATATGTTGCTCCAAAACCTGTTTGTATTTTTCAGCATTAATGGTGCGTTACCCCTGCCATGGGCACTATTACACTCCCATACCATCAGAGATGCTGGCTTTTGAATTTTGAGCTGATAACAATCTGGACAGTCCTCTCCTCTTTGGCCCGGAGGACACAACATTATTGATTTCCAAAAGCAATTTGAAATGTGGACTCCTCAGACCACAGGACACTTTTCCACTTTGCATCAGTCCATCTCAGATGAGCTCGACCCAGAGAAGCTGTCAGTGTTTCTGGTTGTTGTTGATATATGGCTTTGGTTTTGCATGGTAAAGTTTTAATTTGCCCTTGTAGATGTAGAGATGAACTGTGTTCAATGACAATGGCTTTCTGAAGTGTTCCTGAGCCCATGTGCTAATATCTGTTACAGAATGATGTCAGTTTTAATGCAGTTCGAACTGAGGGATCAAAGGTCATGTGCATTCGGTGTTAGTTTTTGACCTTGCTGCTTACTCGCAGAGATTTGTCCAGATTCTCTGAATCTTTTCATGATTTTATGGACTGTAGATGATGAAATCCTTAAATTCTTTGCAATTATATGTTAAATAATGCTGTTCTTAAACTGTTGGATTATTTGCTCACGCAGTGGTTCACAGAGTAGTAAACATCACCCCATTCTTGCTTGTGAACAACTGAGCCTTTCGAGGATGCTCCCTTTATACTTAAATCATAACACACACCTGTTTCCAATTAGCCTGGTCCTTGCCTTCCTACGCAGCTCTGCTTAATTCTGGTTTCCCTTCTCTGCTCCGTCTGGGATTTCTCCCATAGACAACGATTTCGCTGGCAGATTTTTAGCCGAACCAATCAGAGAACAGAACGTCGATGTTCTGCGCAGTGTCTGCTAGTTAGTTTAGCAAACGGCAGTGGAGGAAGTGAATGAAGTCAGTCCGTGTTGATAAGGCTTCCAAATTAAAATAAATTTGTCTGACAAAGCAGCAGCTCTCATTTACAGTCAACTCGTTCGGCTTGGTACTTTTGTCCTCTTAGTTAGGGTGATTTCCGGTTAGCTTCTTAGCTTAGCCTCCTTCACAGCGACATTTTGGCTGTGTTCAAAACGACAGGCCGGGTCCTCCTAAGACCAAATTCGTCAACCGCATACATCACAGCGCCGCGACGAAGGCTGTCCCAAACCGAAGACTCCTCCGATGCGGCCGACAAATACGTCC
>NW_013952660.1:241943-244275 GCF_001266775.1 Austrofundulus limnaeus
GCGTCGTCATGGTTGCTAGGTGACATGACGTACGCCGGGGTGGAGGGAAGGCTAGACCGTCAAAATTCACAGCCTCCTTTTTTTCCGGTCTTCCCGGTCTACCAAGAACCCGGCCCACCTCGACCGGGTAGTCTGGGTCCTCCGGAGGACCCGGCCTGTCGTTTTGGACACAGCCCCCCACACACACACATGCTTCAGCAGAGGCCACGCCTCCTGCAAGTATCGCTTCTCTACAGCAGAGAATCCAGACCCTCGTACGAAGCAAAGTGAAGGACAGAGTCTGGTTTTTACCAGGCTAGTTTCCAATTAACCCTGTGGAATTCTCCAAACAGGTGTTTTTGTTTCCCCCAACTTTCCCAGTCTTTTGTTGCCTCTGCTCCAACTTTTTTAGAATGTGTTGCAGCATCAAATTCAAAATGAGTGAATATTAGCAAAAAATAAAAAAGTGTATCTGTTTGAACCTTAAACATTGTCTTTGTAGTGTGTTTAATTGAATATAGCTTAAAAAGATGTGCAAATCACTGTATTCTGTTTTTATTTATGTTTTACACAACATCCAAACTTCATTGAAACTGGGGTTTTATATTAAGAAGCATTTGTGAAGAAAAACATTGCAACCCATTTAAACTTTATCTCATTAACAAATAGTTAGTTGTAAATTTTTAAGACCTTTGAGTAAAATATTCAGTCCAAGTCTTAACAGTCCAGCTGCTTCAGTGATGAAATTACAACCAGAACAAGTTACACTGGACCAGAATTATCCTTTAAAAGGGTTGTTTTAAGTTTCCGAACATTCTGAAATGCTTCCGGATAACGCCGGCTGTTTGGGTCAAACCCACAAGCCTGTAAATCACAGCCACACACTGCGACTTCACACACAGTCAGACGTTTCTTACAGGTCTTTCTTTTGAGTAAAGGACTCCACAGCAGTTTGAACACTGGAGTTAGGAACAAAGTGGTGAAAGACTAAGTAAAAGAAAAAATAAAATGCAGATTTGATGATTGGGTTTAGCTGACAGGAGTCAAACTACCTTTCAGTATCACTTTCATCGCTCGACTCCACCTCCTCCAGGGCGGCCTGTAGATCAACGATGCGGCGGATGGACGTCTCCAGGTCGGCCTGTAACGTCTGCCTGACAGCAGTGAGTTCCTCTACCTGCATTTCCTGTAAACAAATCAATGTGAGCACAGAGGATGAAGATGATGCTCACCTTAAAACGGTCAGATTGGTGTTTACATCAAACCTGATCCACCACAGTAGGTACCTTTGGTAGCTCATACTACCCCGAGTGTCCAATATTATATCCTCTTACAAAGTTTATCAGTTTACTCTGATGAAAACTGTTAGATACGTTGACCAAAGTTAGGAACACAGAGTCATTTAGTAAGTAAAGTTTTATTTATATAGCACCTTTCACAGAAATAAATTCACAAGGTGCTGTACATTCAGGGAAAGGGGGAGGGGGCACTTAAGAAACACCCATTCAAGAAGACATACAAGACAAACATGGGGGAACAGGTGAAACCGGTCATGCAGGAAATAGCAATTTGTTTCACCTGTGTGCTCTTTTGTTTGAATCCAGTCTACATTTTGAAAGACAAACGCCAATCTATGCACACAGGTGTGTGCGCAGACTCATAGCTCAGTGTGTGTTTGTGTGTGAGTGAGTGCATGTTTCTGATACCTGGTGGGGATGATTTTTTTTTTTTGGGGGGGGGCATTTTTGCTTAATTGTAGGAACCATTTTCCAGAAAAAGTGAGCCTCATGAGTCGTGGGGACCGATTTTTTAGGATAAATGGTCAGGGTTAGGCTACAAAGTTGTAAGAACATGAATGGAAGTCAATCCACAGTCCCTACGGGGATATAAAAACAAACCTGTGTGTGTGTGTGTGTTTCTTTAATCCTTAAGACACAATGAGAATTAATCAAAGTCTAAGAGAGAGGAAGCAGGAAGAGGAAGAGATGTTGTTAAGAACAATACAATCACTGGAGGAGGATAAACGTATCTGTTGTGTGGATGAATGTGTCCAGAAAGCGTGTGTGTGTGTGTGTGTGTGTGCGTGCGTGCGTGTGTGCGTGCGTGTGTGTGTGTGTTTGTAAATCTGCAGAGCCAGAAAGTTGTTAAAGCACATCATTGTGTGTGAAATACTTTTTTAATTATAAATGAATAATTACTGAAGGCCCTGCTTTTCCTCAGCTCTGAGGCCACAAAATAATCAAAGCAAAAACGTTGGTTATCTAAATGTCTAATCGCCATTGTACAGCGTTAAAGGCACAGTGTGTAGGATTTGTTGTTTTCAGCGACATCTAGTGGTTGAGTGGTTGAATCA
>NW_013952660.1:244558-250904 GCF_001266775.1 Austrofundulus limnaeus
GTGTGGCGACCTGCGACCATGGAGATATAAACAGCTTTTTATAAGGTAAAAATAATAAAACAAGGTCTTTGTCTGCAATGATTAGACATGTTTTTTATTATTGTCATAAGTGATTATCTCAATTTCGGCTAAAATACTTGACAAAATCCTACACACTGTGCCTTTAAGATCAGATTTATTGATGCAGTTCAGAACACCACCCTCCTCCACGTTAACCTCTAATGAGAAAAGTTCACTTCTTTTAAACGTCACAACAAAAGCTGTAATAAAAACAGAAATGTTGTCTTTGTACAAATACTAAACAAAGTGGTTTTATTTGAGTTCGTCTTCTCAAACAGACATCACTCCCTTTTAAAAAATTTGCTTCAATATAAATACTTTTTGTAAGTAAAGAGTTTAGCGATTACTTTTAACATTAGACATTATTTTAGATTAACTTTAACTGTAAAATAAAGACTGTGAAAATACTGTAGGCTGTTTTGTTTTTCTATATTTAATAGAAATATTGTCACACGGACGCCACCATTTTATTAACGCTGCAAAGCATACCAGGTAAAGGATGATGTTCACTAGGTTTTCCAGTGTGAGGCTGTGCAAACGCTTATCCCTCTGAAGTCTTGGATAATATCTGCCGATCAGCCCTTTTAAATGAAACCAGAGCACTTTGACAGAGGAGAATATAGAAATGACTCAGGCTGCAAGTGAAGATGATAGAGATCAACAGAGCTACTTCATGGAAGGAGAACCTCATCTAGCCTGTTAGCTGTTGCGCTAGCGTCGAGCTGTTGTTAGCTCAGAGCTGATACATTAGTGAAACTTCTATCCACCGAAGTGACTAATATGTTATATCCACTTCAATTTGCTTGTAAAAGTAAATTTGATTAAATTTATAACCAGAGCTAATATTATTAAGGCATTAGCGCTGGCTATAAATTTAATCAAATTTAACTTTAAGTGTTAAATTTAGTGTAGTGACTCAACAAACGCCATTAATTCAACCACTTGCTGATCCTGAGTCAGTGTTTGTGGAGAAACTCTGCCTGAGCTATCAGTGCTGCTGTGATCCCAGTCTTCACGTGTGACAATGATATTTTTCAAATTTCCCAGATAATAGGCCAGCTGCTGTTTGTGTTAATGAGATCAGCAGAGGAGTGGAGGCTCTGGAAGTGTGGCTCGCTTTCAATCATCGCCTGGAGGAAGTGTTTCCTGCCAAGCTGCCTCTAAAATGATGTCTCACAGTTGGGATACAAGTTTCGCCTGTTGGGATTATATTTAGTAGCTTAAAGGCTGCCCAGGTACTGCAGAGTGTGCCTGTGAGTGTGTGTGTTTGCATTTGTTTCTGCTACACAGTGAGGAGCATCATACATTTTTAACCAACAAAGTGAGGATTTTTTTCAAAAGTGAGGACATTTCCCTGGTCCTCACTTATTTTTACAGTTCTACTGCGCTCTACTAGTTAGGCTTAGAAGCATGGTGTGAATTAAGTTTTGGTTCAGTTTAGGGACAGGGAAAATGTCTTTGTTAGAAATGCAGTTACAAAAATGAATGGATGTCAATACAAAGTCCTCAGTAGATAGAAGTACAAGGATGCTTGTGTGTGGAAGGCAGAGAAATCTTGTCCACAGGGTAATGGTGAGCCAGAAAGAAAAAAAAAATCATCACATCTGGCCAACTTTACCATTTGTGATTCAACAAAGGTATAGGAAAAGAGCAATGAAAGGAGTTAAGACAGGCTAAAAGACAATAAAAAGAAGAAAACAAAAAACAATGTAGATGAGAGGAGGAAAGATTGTCTGAAATGAGATCTGAGATGTTTTTACAACCATGAACACAGATCCATTGGCTGTTTGTTTGGCTGTCATGAGTCTGCTGGATAAAAGATAAAAATATTGGACACTGAGGGTCTGAATTACAACCTTTTGTCCATTTCACTTCATTATAATTAGATGAACGTGTCTGCCATCACCCCTCCATTATGCTGGTATTTCCTTTTCTGTGGCACCAGACTGGTTTAGGTTTTGCCTGCATCTTGTTTCCTCAGCAGACCTTCTCACAGGTGGAGTACCACAGGGATCTAGTCGCGGGCTGATTTTTTCCCTCTTCCCCTCAGACTCCATTTTCAGAAAACATTACATCTCTTTTCATTCATGTACAGATGATACTGAGATCTACATTCAGCTGAAACAGGATCATTGTTTTCTATTAAAACCATAGTTTGATTGTTTCACTGAGATCAATGTCCAGATGACTTCAAACATCCTCGATCTTAAAAAGGAAGATAACTGAAGTTATGTTTGCTCTCGGTAAATGCTATGCTTCTTTTATGTATCTGGGTTGCCTGAAGCTTAAAGAAAATTAGGATATTTCTTTCACATTTTATCTTTGAGGATCAGACTGGTTTGATAGTTCGGAGATATGGTGGCTCAGTTGGTAGAGCATGACCTCACAGTTAAAAGGTTGTTGGATTCTCAGCCTGGGTTCCCAGCATGGGAACTTTCTGTGTGGAGTTTGTATATGTACTCCCTGTGAATGTGTAAGTTTCTTCTCAAAAGCATGCATTTGGTTCAGTGGTAAGTCTAAAATTGGCCTTAGGTGTAAGTGAGAGGGTTACTGGTTGTGTGTCACTGTGATGGACTAGAGACCTATCTAGGTCTCTAGTCCACTACTACAGTCTACTCCCTGTCTTGCATAGCGACCCCCAGAAATGAAGAATTGGGTAAAGATAATGGATCTTACGTGGACTACTGTAACTGTTTTTTTGCTGATGTTAGTTAGGCCAGACTTTGATGACTGCAGCTCGTCTTCTTATGCAATGAACACACAATGTTTCCTCTATACTTGCTTCTTTTCATTGGTTCTCAGTTAGTTTTAGACTAAATTTTAAAGTTTGTTGACAAATCCTACGTTATACATGCCCTGCTACCTTAGACCGTTCTCACCCTTACCCCTCATTTACACTAGATGCAGTTCTGCTGTGTTCTTCTGCGGTCCGACCTCTGCATCAAATCTGCAACCATTACAATCAACGAGAGTTTTTACACTGGTGGTGCAGGGCAGAGGTGAGTGGACAGTGATCCGACAAAGTTAGAGTACTTTTTGTTGAAATCCCAGCTATATTAATAAATATATGAATATATTTGTACACAAATGCTGTCAAAATGTATCGTTCTGTTTGGGAAGCAGATGGCAACATGTAGAGTGCAGCATATGCAGACATACATAATACACATGGATTTTATTTTGAAATCAAAAGTTTCAAAAAGACAAGAGCAAAGCAGTTTCTGCTGTGTTTGGAGTCTGTCTTCCACAGAATTAAATATTTTGCTCTGACTTCCACATTTATCACTGGATTTGTCGTTTGATCTTGCATTTCCTGAACATCCTTCACGGACCTCCTCTGTGCTTCGAACCAGAGCAGACTTGAGTGGAGCGGAACTGCATCTAGTGTAAATTAGGGGTTTGTGTACTTTATCTGTGTCTGCCCCTGGGAGCATTATTGTCTGTCTACGTTTGTTTGTCTCTTTTGCACAGAGCCATAACCTTTATACTGAGATACATATCTCACCATGATCATGGTGTTGCAGCACCGTACTATTGTAGGGAATGAGAAAGGTTTAAATTAACAATGTTTTCCTTTGCCTGAAAATTTATTTAAAACAACAGACTCTTGTTTGGCCATTAGCCTACTTTACACAAATATTTCTGCTCTTTTCTCTCTTTGCTCTATGACTGATGTCATGGCTGATCAGTACTAATATTGATAGTTTTTTGATGGAACATCACTTCAAAATTGACCAGGCTACCCCTTTAAGTGGTATGAACAAAAACAACTGACTGAAACTAAAACAAATGACAGCCGGGGACAGTAGCAACAAGGGACGGTTGCAACACGTCATTTTTCTCCAAACAGAAACAAGCTAGAGTGATGACACTCATAGTGTACATGCTCAGTTAGATGCCCCACCTTGCAGAGAAAAAATAAGCAGATTCAAAAACTGCTCCAGGATTTATTTGAAAAAAAACAAAAAAAACAGTTTTGAGGTACCAAAGTTTTTTTTTTTTTTTGCTTAGCTTTATTTTTGTTTTACTGTTGTCACTGTTTTTGTGATCCAGCTCAAACTTATATGGTTTAAACAAGTGATATGTTGACTTTTAACTAATATATTTAACATGTATCCAGATGAGCTTATTTAGCTAACACATGAGGTTTTATCATGACTGACAGGAAGGCGTACGATAAGTCCATATAAAAAGAGATCACATACAGATGATATTAAGATGTTGAAATTAAGTTTACACTTAAAAAGGTATTGGGTATTCATGACTATTTTATAGTTTAAAACATGTTTAAAATGTATTTTCTGCAGTAGTTGTTTTCAACAATGGTTTTAAAATCCCAGTTTCTTTCTACGTAAATTTTGCATAATATAGGTGTACAGTGACAATAGGCAAAACAAAAGTTAATTGCCTCACAAATTGTTCTATTATCCTTGTCTCAAAAAGTCAACTGTGTTTTATATCAGTTAGAGTCTTTGACATCTGTATATAAGGTCTACTCATCAAGGCTAATCTATATTCATCATTTGATCAAAAAGAATAAATAAATAACACTGTAATATCATTATAACTTGCAGTTTTTTTAAATTTAGCAATAATGTATCTCAAAGCAGATTTTATGTGGAGACAATCAGTGAGCTGTTTTGGTTGCGAGCAGACTTTACCAGCTCCATGTGTCTGCGGCTGCTCTCCTGCTCCCTCTGGCTCAGCTCCTCCATCTCCACCCTCATCTCCTGCAGCCGCTGCTGGTAGTAGCGGGCGTTCTCTCTCTCCCGGGCTTCAGCCTGGGCACTCTGTTCCAGCTCCTCACCCAGACGCACCACACTGTCCCTCAGACGCAGCACCAGCACCTGCGCATAACAGAAAATTAGGCCAAAGCCGAGATGAAGGGATTTCAATAGTATCTGATTTTACCTCAAATCTCTTGACTTGGCCTTTCTGAAACTCCAGTTTGTTTTCCAGGTCGCAGACTCGAGCCTCCTGTTTACTGACAATGCTGCGCCCCACTGTGGACGACTCCAGGAACTGTAGCCTCAACACACACTGCTGAAGCTGCAGGAGGGTGGGGATTGGAGCAGGGTGAGCCAAACACAGACCTATCATTGATGACAGAGCTTCACCTGCAGCTGCTGTTACATTAAGATGTGCAACAAGGAGGTTTAATGATGCAGAAAGCCATAACGATCTCATCTCCTGCACTTTCTATAGCTCATAAAACTCTTGGTGCTGTTTTTATTTCCTGCTTGTCAAACAGGGCTTACCTCCTCTTGGAGTGACTGTCTCTGTTTCTTTACCTCCTCCAGTTCTGCTTGCAGGTCTCTGATCTGAGAGATGTCACTGGAGGACTGATGGGGACACATTAAGTAGGAGATAAACTGTTGATGGACAGTGTAACGAAGTGAAGAAATACCTGTGCAATGAGTGCTTTGTGTTTCTTCATCAGCTCATTCAGGTCCTCCTGGTCCTCCTCTAGCCTCTTCAGGAGGTCCACTTTCTCGTGCTGCAGCAGAGCCAACTGTTCATCTGCCTGCACTCATAAAAAGGTAAAGGTGAACACAGTCAGTCACTTCACAGCTTCAGCTTAATCAGGTCTGAGTTTAGAAAGACCATGATAATCAGCTAAAACAAACAGCAACTTCAAACTGAAGATGGTTAAAAGTTTAAACTAACCTAAAAGTTAAATTCTAACTTACACTTACTTTCTTCTATAAAGCCCCCAAAAGCAGTTTTTTTTTTTTTGCAATAATCCAAGCTAGAAGAGAACCTGTTTTTTAACCCTGAGATTATTAACCCGTGGGCCACGGCCCACAATCGGGCCGCGAGCGCCACCTTGAGGGCCTCAAGAGAACAACAGTTTGTAACTTTGGGCCAAGGAGGGCCGTGGGACCGCATTGATTTTGAATAAGGTGCAATACACTATCTCACCACTAGTAGCAGTAGTGCACCACTCAGCTGTTTAACAACTTTTTTATAGGCACAGTGTGTAGGATTTGTTGTTTTCAGCTACGCCGCCACCGCAGCTTATCCTTCATGAGCCTTCGTAGACAAGATGGCGGCTGCCTGTGTGGCGACCTGCGACCATGGAGATATAAACAGCTTTTTATAAGGTAAAAATAATAAAACAAGGTCTTTGTCTGCAATGATTAGACATGTTTTTTATTATTGTCATTAGTGATTATCTCAGGCTAAAAGAATTGACAAAATCCTACACACTGTGCCTTTAAAGTAACTCCCCCTTTAAACAATTAAGTCCCTTCTTTCTGTTTTTATAGAAACAGACACATTATCT
>NW_013952660.1:252005-265950 GCF_001266775.1 Austrofundulus limnaeus
CGTGTGCGTGTGCGTGTGCGTGTGCGTGTGCGTGTGCGCGCGTGTGTGTGTGTGTGTGTGACAGAGTTCATTTGTCTGGTAGCAAAAACAAAAATCTCACGAACCGGTCGACACATTTCAAATGAAATTCTCAAAAAGTAATTATTGGATTTACAACTGATTAACTGTTAAAATTACATCAACACTAGACAGGGTTCATATTAGCTAAAATTTGGTGTGGTAGCTGAGTAAACGTGTACTCTGAGAGCAAACACCAACATGATGAGATGAGATAAAAAAGTTTGACCCAAACAGCTACAGTACAACTCATCTCCTCTCAGCTTCAGATCATTTTGGCTTTAAATGTGGTTTTATGTATTTTCCAGGCACATTGTTCAATTTTAAACCACAATCAAGTTACTTTCACTTGTTCTGGAAACACTGTATATATCAAAAATAAATTTGACTTTACATCATACTCTATCTAAACACCTTGAAATTGGCCTCTGTCTTTTTAAAAACCTCCTGACGTTTCAGACACTCCCACTTCAGCACGTCTTCACAACAATGCTTCAGGGTGAGGGGTGCTCTGTGGGGCGGGACCTCAGCTGCATGAGCTCCAGGGAGGAGCTTTGTGCAAACAGGCGGTGCTTTGTACCAGCAAGCATTTAGGCAGCTCCACATGACTACCACAGGAGATTCAAGGATTTCTCAAACATGCATGAATGAGTCATGAGGGAACAACATTATAACATGATATAAAGCTAAAAAAAAGATTTCAAACCCCCTCACCCCGCTTTAAACACTTCTTAAAATTATTCCTTTTAAAGGGAATCCTTGAAGTTTTATTTTGAAAATTGACAATACCGTTCCTGTTTGTCATTAATTTAATTCAACTTTAAATACTCAGTTCTGCAGACTAAATGCTGCAAAACCTGATAAACTACTACTGATCAAAATGACCTTAAAATATCACAAGAAAGTCTGGCTCCATCACAAAGCAGCTTTTCCTCAGATTTGCTCTCATAATGATGATGCTCATGAAGAAATTTATAGTTATTAGAGGTTAGTACTGATGTTAAAAGCACAACACTATATTTTTAGGTTTTCCTGACGATGTTTAATCTATTATGTTTTGATTGAAATAGGTTCAGATACATGTCCGGATTATATGACAACACATATTCAACCGTTATGAGAACAGTAGATGAGGTTTTTGTCTGAATGCCTGTGATTCAGCCGTAGGTCAGTAGGGGGCGAATGCAGGCATTGAAGTACCATGTATAAATTGATGAACTTCCTGGTTTTTCGCCAGTGTGGTTTCCTGTCAGCTCAAGAGACAACAAACCTCACTCAGTTCCAGAATTCTGGTGTTGTATGGTTTGATTCCTTCTACAAATCATTTTATTTAACAATGGTGGTTTTAATATTGACTTCAGTCTATTGAATACGTATTTTTCTTACACTCACCTGCTGGACATCAGTCATGTATTCAGACCATGCATCTGGAGTGCGACTCACCAGACTCTTCTGCCGACAGAGGTTCTCCAGTTCCACCTGAGTGTTCTCCAGTTCCTGGGAGAGAGTCTTCTGTACGTTTCCAGCCTCCAGAAGTTTTGCCTCGCTCTCCTCGAGCTAAACAGGAACACATGATGTTTCTTAGACAAAGTTCATGCTAAGTCTTGCGGAGCCAAGGTTTTATGTACGAGTGGGCACACCTGGCAGTGTAGATGTTCTATCTGTTCTTTGTTTCCATCAGGAAGGTTCTGGCCTGAGCTGTTGATAGTAGCCAAAAGCAACTGAGCATCAGCCAGCAGAGCGTGAGTTCTCTTCAGGTCTCTCCTTAGCTTCTTCTCCACATCAAAGTCTCTGTGTCCCACCTGCAATGTGACACAACTTGGTTTATTTCAGAGTGGAAACAAAGTTTTAGAAAGACAATTTTGTTCCTGTTGTGTCAAGGACACAAACCGGAGATGACTAGGAGGCATCCTAAATCCACCACTTCTGGCTACTGAGGAGGAGCAGCTGCTTTAACCTGAGATTTCCTTAAGCTTAGCCAACCTCAGAGGAAACTCATTTATCTCTCTGTCATGGTTTTGGTTAGCATAAAGACCCAAAGTGCCCACTCCAGCAGCAGATGACCAAATGAAAAGTCAAATTTTTGTACAAAAACAAGCTTGCGGTCACATGAAGGATCCAGAAAAGGAAGATCTGGCTGAAGCCCTTTGGAAACAGGATCTGGCAGGGGCCTGACAGCTGAATCTGAAGGGTAGCTCAAAGGCAGGAACTAGCTGAGAGGTGCTGTCCTTGACTGTGGTCCTCTACAACTCAAGAATCCGGCAGGCATCATTGTCAGAATTCCCAACCTTCTCAGACTCAAGGACGTGAATGGACTCATCTTTGGACCCCCTCAAACTTGAAAACAGGAACTGGCAGAAAAACCTTCCTTCTGGTTTTTGTTCATGATCGTCCTGTATTTAGTTATATTCATGTTCTTATTAACTCTTTCCCCATCCCTGCTGAGGAAAAAAACTCCCTGTGTTTTACACTGCATGCTCAACCTCCTGAGCACAATAAAGATTTTAACAAGGAATTTTAGGAAATATTGGCTGAAATTCTGCCTAAATATGGCTGTATCCTCAGCATTGGTTATTATAACCAATTTCCACAATATGTCCCAGTTTTTAACATCGAAATGTGTGAGGTAGTTTTCTCAGATCACATGCTTGTATCGTCTGAGGTCCCTTTGGTTTGTACGTTTGGGTCTGTTTCTGCAGTCGTCTGTTTACAGGTGGTGCAAAATACTGCTAATGGCTTTTAACAGAAACAAAATCCTTCAACCCCATCATTCCTTGTAAAGCTGCATTATGCAATAACACCATAATATGTAATAATGTAATAAAATTGGGCTCCAAATGTAATAAAGCCGCACTAACTGCATTATTTAATAACTGATGCAATATGTAATAACAGTCTTCAACACATTTTGTAATACTCTTAGCCGCATTATGTAATAACCAGGGGTGCAACAATATCTGTATCAAACCGTTCAGTACAGTGCTAGGTTCAATACACACTATCTATTGAACAATACAGCTTTTTAAAAATTGTTTTATCAACATGTCTTCTGAAGATGCTCTGTGTTGAAGGATCAGTGGATCTGTGTTCAACTACACCATCTAGGCTGCATTGTTGAGCTCAGATCCACTGAGAAACTTGCTGTTTCAGCAACATTTAATTTAAAAACTGTACTTTTGAGGTTAAACAAATGTTCATAAATAATTTCAATAAATCACAATTTAAGAAGGGCATGGAAATTTATCTTTTTTGTATCAAAAAATATTGTATCGTGAGACTATAGTGTCGAATCGAACCGAATCGTGAATTTTCTGTATTGTTGTACCCCTACTAATAACATTATTACATTTTGCAGTGATTGTTACAAAATGCCATGGTTGTTCTTTGTACAATTGATAATGTAACAATGTGATGCATTATGTAATAAACCATCACAAACTTCCTCCTAATCAATGCACTTGTAATAATGATCATGTTGCAGAAACTACACATTTAAATCTTTGAAACTTTGGTCAATAAATGCCAAATTTTCATCATTTAGTTACCTATTCAGCATTACTCTCCTATACCAAAATTTTTCCACTTTACAGACTATTCTCAGAAGATATCTAAAAGTCAGCTTTACTGAAATGTGAAGGTGAGGATGCAGCTCACGCTTTGAGAGACGTGTGCTCTAAAACAAGCATGTGGTCTGTATTTGTGTGGACGATGTGTGGGGATGGTTTTCTGCGTACCCTCTGATAAAATCTTGTAGGCGCCTCGTAGGAAATTTTCATAGTTCTGTTCAATTTGCATTAAATTGTTGGATCATGTGCTTCTGTCATTCAGTATAAACAGAAACATTTCCCCATTTTCTGTGTTGCTTCATAAAGCACGGGTTACCATTTTTCTGAAAACCAATCAGTTAAAAAAAAGCTGTTTACATGATCGTCTGCCTTGAACAACCTTTAGACTAAAACAGAGGAATCTGGCTATGAATAGGCAACAAAATGATGAAAAGTTTGGCACTTGTTGACCAAAGTTTCAAAGATTTGAATGTTTAGTATCTGCAACATGATTAAAATGAACACAATTACTGGTTTGTGATGGTTTATGTAATGGTTCATTACATCATGCACCACATTATTACATTATCACCCACCACATTCTGTAACAATTGCCGCAAAACATTATTACATAATACAACGGACAGTATTACAAAATGTGTTCAAGAGTTTTATTACATTTTGAGTCAGTTATTACATAATGCAGTTTTAGAGCGGCTTTATTACATTTTGAAGCCTGATTTTATTAAATTATTAAATAATGC
This sequence comes from Austrofundulus limnaeus, assembly GCF_001266775.1. NCBI lineage: Eukaryota > Metazoa > Chordata > Actinopteri > Cyprinodontiformes > Rivulidae > Austrofundulus > Austrofundulus limnaeus. Next base: position 256,372 of record NW_013952660.1, read on the forward strand.
AGCTTTACACACCTGTTTTAAAATGTCTTTATTGGCTGTGAGTGCATTATCGAATCCATTTTAAAATTATTTTATTTGTTTTTAAATCTTAAGACAGTCTTTGCTCTCATTATTCTGAGCTGCTGTGCCCGTTCTCCATGGTTTGTTGATTAGCTGATGCTGACTTGACCAAGAACTAGGTGCACGCTCAGAGGGGACTGGGCCTTTTGGGGTGGTGGGGGCAATATTATGGTATAAATTGTTTTGGCACATTAGACAGGCTTCCTCTTTAGCAGCTTTGAAATCCTCGCCTAAAACTCTGCATGTGTGTATTCTATGGCTTTTGTCACCTGTTAGACATTTACTTTTATGGTTTTATTGATTTATTCTTGTTTTTATTCCTTTATGTTTTATTTCTAGTGTTATTTAAGTAGTTGTACATTTGTTTTATTGTCTTCCACTGTAAAACACTTTGTTCCATTGAGGAGTTTTAAAAGGCTGAATGAATAAATGGGGACTGGATGTTTAACAGTATGAATGGTATATTCAGGGTGATGTGCAATAATAGTTTTCTGCTGCACATAGTAATTTGCATTTTGGCCATAAAGTTCTATTTTAGCCTGACCTGAGCAGAGTAGCTTCTTCCACATGTTCGTTGTATCTCTACATGGCTTGTGACAAACTGCAAATGGGACTCTATGGTTTTCTTTCAACATCATTCTTTTTATCACTCCTCCTATGAAGCAGTGGCAGATCTAGGGTTTTTCTGAGTAAGGGCCATCAAGGGGCCACAATATTCATAGAGGGGTCAAGTCTTTGTTCAACATCCTTTCACACAAATCCCCAGTTTTGGTAAGGTGTTTACATTTAACCAGTCATACATCTTCAAACACTTGTAAAGTAATGTAATTAAAAAAAGGGTACCACTTTACAATAAGGCTCCCCTTACAGATGGCTTTTAAAGAGTTTATAGATAGGTTATTAATTCATCTGTAAACACTTCATAAATTATTAATAAGTGTTTATTATGCAATTATTAAGGACTAAAAAGAAACTAAACTGTGGTTTCTTTCCAAATACTGAGCCAAATCTGTTTGGTTATTAAACATTTCAGACTAGTTTACTACCTTGTAAGCACAATAATGATTAGGAAGCACATATTTTAACATATTGTACTATATTACTGCATTATAAATATCCACAAATTTTAAAGGGATCCTTATTGTAAAGTGTAAAGCTGTACACTATTTTGGATGGGGTGGGATTATTTGTTATGTTAACATGATGTTATGTTTTTACTGTTTTAATACATCATCATTGTTGACAGTAGTTACATGTTTGAACAATAGTTTCAAATATTGATCATCAACACTAAGTTTTAAAAATGGTGATTTTTCACATTAAAGACTAACTTTTGGCATTTATAAATGTTTATTTGTCATGGGAGAAAATCCAGCCATCATTTGTCAGTTGAAAGACTTCGTTTTGCAGGATTGTTAAAATTTTCTTAAGCAGAGAAGAAGAATTCTGTAAGCCTGGGTCATTCTGGACTCATTAGCGCAACTAGTGTTTAAACATGGAACTGCATCCACTATCATCACTCCCAAGTAAAAGACTGAGTGAAAGGGCAGGGGCACTTCAGCTGGCCAATGCCCCTGTGGCCCCACCCCTAGAACCGCCCCTGCCATAAAGACCAGAATTGTGGAGAATGAATGTGGACAGATTGGCTCACCTGAGCTGTGGATTTCTGTAGCCCTTCCAGAGCTACCATTGGGCTTTTAGGCTGATTCTCAGATTCTTTACTCGGTCGGTCAGTTTAGGTGGATGGTCATGTCTTGGTCAGTTTGCAGCTGTTTCATGTTCTTTGCATTTTCAGAGGATGAATTCAGCAGAGCTCTGTGAATAGTTCAAAGCTTGAGACTCTGTTTTGAACTTATCAATAGCTTTTCTCCTAAGTTTTCTGGTGAGTTCCTTGGTCTTCATGATGCCATTTGATCACAAATGTTCTTTAACAAAAAGCTGGATTTATACTGAGGTTAAACTACACACAGGTGGGGCTACCTGATCACACAGAGTTGCCACGAGTCCTTCCAGGTCGTGCTTCTCATGAATGACCATTTGCTTCTCCTCGTACTCCTGCTCAAGCTGCATCTCCAGCTGCCTCAGCTGCACAGAAAAACAAAAAACACACAAATTATTAGGCTGGACTAGCTTTTATTTTGTCTGTTAGGAAATTTCCACAGTGGAGATATTTTGCTAAAAGACAAATGCACATGTTCACACAGTCATCTTATTATTTCCATCATTTGGGGTGTTTTGCTCTCTCATCTGGACAAAGAACATTTGCTTTTCACTGGAAAGAAAAAAATGTTTCAGTTCACTGGAGCAGTTTAGCTAACTTATTTAAAATATGTAACTTATTTAAAATATGTAAATTATTTAAAAATTGTAAATTATTTAAAATACATAACCTGTAGGGACATCGTTTAAAATATGCAAATAAGTAAATTTTAAGCACCTCTTGTTTAAAAATATGTAAATTATTTAAAATATGTAACTTATTTAAAATATGTAACTTATTTAAAATATGTAAATTATTTAAAATATGTACCGTAACTTATTTAAAACATGTAACTTTTTTAAAATATGTAACATTTAAAATATGTAAATTATTTAAAATATGTAACGTTAAAAATATGTAACTTATTTAAAATACGTAACTTATTTAATATATGTAGGTGCACGTATGAATTCATGCAGCTGACATATCTCTGCTGGTTTAAATCTGCCAGCAGCTGTGTTTTCATTCAGTTCAGTTTCACAGGAAGCATGCATCACTCACCCGTCTCTGAGACGACTTGTGGACATCCTCTAACTCCTCCTCTTTGTCCTCCAGCTCCTTCAGGTGCATCTGCTTCATCCTCTCCATCTCCATCTCAAACCGCATTTGGACCTGACAGAGGAATAGAGCAGATGAGGAGAGAGAGAAGCGGCAGGAAGTATGTGGGCCTGATTGTGGGTATGGTGAGCACCTGCTGCAGCTGTTGGATTTTGCCGGACAGATTAGTGATTTCATCGTCCCTCTCGCTGGCTTGGCTCTCCAGGAGGCGAAGCTGCTTTTTCAGGTCTGGTACAGAGTCTAAGGCGAGATCAACAGGTAGGCTGAGATCCCGGATCTGAGCACACAACTCCTCCTTCTGCTTCTGGAGACGGGTCACCTCTAACTGGCTCTCCTACACACACACACACACACACACACACACACACACACACACACACACACACACACACACACACACACACACACACACACACACAAGAGGAAACTAACTTTACCAACTTATTTTAATGTGTTTTTGGTTCGGGGAGTTCATGCTGATATGTCATCTGTCTAAAAGGCAATAATCCAGAAGTCTAGTTGTTCATTCAGAAGCAACAAACCAAAGTTATGTTCCTGTCTTCATTTTAGACATTTTTTCTTGGCAACTCTTCTAAATAAGGCTGTTTAGGGTTTTTTTCCCCCAACTGTACTGTTGTTAAATTTTCCTGCTAACTGAAGTCTGTAGAGTAAATGTACAGTATATGCTCTACACTGGGGTCCCAGGACCCCCAGGGGTCCGTGAGATGTATCTTGGGGGTCCTCAAAAAAGTTCACTAAATTGTTAATTTGGTTTTTATTTTTAAAAATGCATGCAAAACAATGAACAAATAAAACAAACATAATAAACTAAATAAAAATATATATTCCCATGGCATTTAGCGGTTGAAACAACAATAAATTATTTTTTAAAACAGCATGGGGTTTATGATGGGGTCCCTGGAATTTTTTTTCGCCATTGTAAGGGGTCCCCAGACCCAAAAGGTTTGAGAACCCCTGGTCTACAGGGTCTGATTTCTGGGACATTTCTAAGTTTTCTACTTGTGAATAATTTCTCTCGTTCTCTGTAGAATGATGAACTCCAGATTAGAGTTGGGTGATACTGACAAAAAAAAAAATCATGATTAATTGTGGAATTTAGCCAATAATGATTAATTAGTTGATTAATAGATAATTGAACTTGAATGCTTATGACTCTAAATTAGTTATTACATGTTTTAAAATTATATTTACAAATCATCAAAGTAATTTCTTCATTTTAACGTTCTGCCCCACATTATCGTGAGGTGTAAAAACCACGTCTTCTGGTTCTGCGGAACTGCTGCTGCTCAACTAAGAGAGAAACTCTGAAACAGGCTGGTTGAACAGCAAGAATCTTTATTTTGCAGTCCAGGAGATTCCAGCCAAAAACCAAATTATGGCCTCCAAGCCAAATGATTCACCAAGTAAGAAAGATGAAGTACGAAGGCCAAGGGTAGGGGCGTAGAAGCCTCTTTATAGGTTGCACAGTGTAGTTCAACAGAGGCATCATAAATTTTGTCACAGTACACCTTAAGCATTTCTTTTCCTAATATGGTAATATGTGCCGAGCTCAAAAGCTGGAGACTAAGAGACATAGCACATCTGTGCATTCCTGAGAAGAGGCCCCCACTCTTGGACACTACAATCGCTTCCCAACGCTGACTTTGCCTCTCGCAGGGACAGACAGACTGAGTGCTTCGTGGATTCTTTCCTGACTGGATTTGTTTCCACCATTCCACCGGAGGAAAGTTTATTCAGTTTGAGTTAGCGTTAGCTGCTCCATGTCACCTTCCACCACTGTCACACACAAAAATGCACCGTCCTCACACAACACTAACCGCAGTAATAACAAAGTGTCAAATATTAATTGTTGACAGTTTTCCTGACAATCAATTGCACATGATACAATTTTGCCCAACCTTACTCCAGATAGTTTGGAGGAGTAGCAACATTTGCTTCTCTAAGGTCTCTGCTGATGTCTTTTCACTTTGACCTTGTGTTAACACACATTAGAATCTAAAGCAACAAACTGACAAAACTCCTGCTTTTCACTGGTGATGATGAGCAGTTGATACATACATCTGATCAGCAGCGCCTACATTCTACAAACACTTAAAGTGGATTTCTCATTGTGGACAGCTTTTCTATTTTAGCTTTGTTTTTGTTTAATCAATAATGACATAATGCAGTTTGTTGTGTGATTTTACTGCAAACTGTTGGCTGACATGAAGGCAATTTAGTGCAGTCTGGTTTCTAACATGATTCTGTGTAGAACTGCACAATATATTCAATTTATCATTATCGGAATAACAGCCTGTGTAATGGTCATGTCACAAAAAAAAAACTGGTAAACTGCAATAAATGATCGGCTCAGATGTTTGCATTTATGTGTATTGCCCATATTGGTCTTATAAACAAAATGGACCCGAGACACATCAAATTATAACAGCCTGGTGAGTGGAGAAAATGTTGGACCACTGCAATGAGAGAATTTGATTTAAGTTTGCTAACTTTTATTTTAAACTCTTTATTTATGTTCAGTTTTTTCATCATTTATTAAAAAAATTGATAGTAAGGGGAGTTTTTCAGTATTCAAAGCATCATAAAATGTTTAATGGGGACAATGTTTTAAACTCATTAAGAAACTCAATTACATGCATTGTTTCACTGCTACTACCTAGATACACCTTTTAACAGTGGTGGGCTGCGCTGATCCAAAAATTAGCTCCGCAATTTCTACAGCGCTTATGTAAATATTTAGGTCCGCAACTTCAAAAGCGATTATGCCATAGAAAAACTAGCAGAAGCTAATTTTAAAGCTCAAGTTTAATTTGACACTTACTAGCTGACAACAATTCGTGTACAATATATGAACAATACTGATGAAAAGCAGTGTATGAAGTGTACAACTTAATCCTACAACCGCCGATTGCTGGGGATGTGATTTCCTGAAACAGACCTTTAGCTCCTGGTGTAAAAATTAAAAAGTTGTTGAGGATTGCTAGTTCGGCTGCTTCTTTGTCTTTTTCGTTTGTTTCTTGTAATTTTTTTATTAAAGAAGCATCAATAAAGTCATTTTAAAACTGTTTATTGGAAAACTGAAGCAATGCATTCTGGGTACATGACGGATTTGAGTTGTGATGGGAAACGAAAGCACGGAGTAAATGAAACTATTTTCCCTTCAAAATAAGAGCTTGAATTTTAAAGTTTTCCATGTAGTTGCTCCAGTTGACCTCTAGATGTCAGTCTTCATCAGCATAACATCTTTAAATCATTTCTGTGTCTCTAACCCCGTTGCTTCGACCAATTACGTCAAGTATTGAGCTCCAGCATTTAAACTTTTCTTTTTTAAAGGAGCTCCAATTGCAAATTAAAATGAATCAATACATGCACAATTTTAGTATGGATTACAAACGTTAACTGTTTTTGCCATTGCCTTCCTGCTACATAAGCAGACACAAAGCATTGTGGGAAATGAGAACCCTGACCCAAAGCAACAGTCAGCAAGGATGTATACCTTTTCAATAAATGTGTTTATCTGGGAGGGGTGCTGTTGGATAGATCATGTGTTGTGATTCATTGACAGTCATACCTTCTGCTGTTCAAGATAATGATGACTGGTAGATAATTAGTTATTAGCAGTACTGCATTTTAATTTTAGAAAGTGCAAATCCGCTTATGAATTATGAAAATTTGTAAGACCGCTAAAGTGCAAATTAAATATTTAGATCCACAATTAGCAGATTTGCGCCTTAGTAGGCTGGTGCCCACCACTAACTTTTAGAAATAAAACTGTCATATTGGAATGAAAATGATGTATTACTTGTGAAGTTGTGGGTTTTAAGGGCTCTAAACCCAAATCAGAAAGACATCAACACTGCACACTTAAATATTTGTTCACTTTTTTCAGTCATGTTGTCATCACAATATTATGCACTGTTATTGTACATCGCAGGTTTTCCTGATACCATGCAAAAACAGATCACAAATGAATTCAGGCACACCTGCAGGCTGCGGCGCAGGTTGAACACTTCTGTTCCCAGAGCCGTGCTCTCCTGGAAGGCTTTGTCCTTCAGCTCCCTCTCGTTGTTGGCCTCCTCCAGAGCCTGAGTTAACTCATTATCAAACCTGTGCAGGGACAGAGTTTGAGGTGTAAAAATGAGTAATATTGCATCATCAGCCAAAATGTTTTACTACAAATAACATCAAAGCAGGTATGAAAAAAGAGATGATGGTTCTATTTTAACCTCCTCTGTTTGCTCTCCAGTTTGTGAATGCGATTCTGCAGACTGTCGTTAAGCACTCGTGCATCTTGAAGGTCGGAGGTCACGTGACGACTGTGACGTTTCAGATCTGCCACACTCCTCCTGGACTGCTCCAACTGGGACTGAAGGGTCGCCACCTGCACACGTGATCGTTATTCCCTTCAGACATTTAATCTGCCGTGAGCACTGCCGAGCACGTCGCTGTGACCTTCCTCACCTTCGTATCGAACTGCTGTCTCGTCTGTCTCTCAGTCTCCAGCTTCTCCTCTGTCTGCTTCAGACGTCTGCGGACAAATTCGACCTCCGTCTGGCAGCACTCCAGCTGCATGGCCAGCTCACTTTCTGTTAGCCGGAACACATCAAGTCAAGTCAAGTAATCTTTAATATCCCCATGGGGCAATTTGTGTCACAGCCAGCAGGAACAAAAACAATCATCAACCACAAATACAGTAAAAAACATAAAAAACAAGAAGTATTTAAAATGACGATAACAGCAGGTAATAAGGAATTCTTAAATCTGTTGGTTCGACATCTTTTTTTACAGCAAATCTGCATCCTGATGGTAAAAGAGAAAACTCTGTGAAGAGGGGGTGGTTAGGCTCAGCTAAAACTGCCTGAGCTTTCTTCTAGGATCTGTTCTGCAAACTGAGCGTAAGGACGATACACATGGCTGCAAGCTGAGCTTCAGTGTACCACATGCACATAAAACTGCTTTGGTGAGTGGAGCTCTTTATTTGTACTGACCTTCTTACCAAAAGAGGGATACCTTTTAGTTTGGAGCCCTAATTTACTGTGACATAATACCTTATAGCCTCTCCAGTAGTAAAGGTGGTTTGTTTTTCCTGTATCTGCTTCTGGGAGGGTTATTGTTTGTCTAAAAAAATGCCTAAACCAGACTCTCATACTGAGGTACCAAACTGTAACTTGGGCTTATACTGCATAAAAGAAAGTAACCTAACCTGACCTCCTGGTCTCATCACAAATCTCACATCTCTTCCATATCTGAGTCACCATCATCAAAACCTCTCAAAGTGAAATCTGTAGGTGATTCCTGTCAGTCTGTCCATCCAATTAATATAATATTCACAATAAATCAGCCCATTCTAAACAGGTTAAATATTATTAAAACGCTCATCTCTGTGTCATGGGCCTGGTCAGTCAGGGTGCACATCATGTTTGTCTGCTGCATTAGTTCACAAATTAGTTTTTCTGTAGGTTTTGCTGCTGTGTGTGTTTGCTGTGAGCTCTGACAACTGCAATAATACTGTACAATATACAGTACATTACCACAATGAAAAGCTCCAAATGACTCTCATTTTTGCCTTTTCATTAATTAACTCTCCCAGTTAAACAGAAGCACAGACTTACCTGTTGCAGCTCCTCTCTGACTTGCAGCGACCTGAGCTTTCTGCTTCTCCTCCTCCAGCTGCTTCTCCAGCGTTTCTATGGCAACTTTACACTGGTCTAGCCGAGTCTGGATTTGAAAGAAGTCACATGTTGGACAACAGGAAGATGCAATTAGTTAAGGGATGCGATTTAAAGCAAACAGTAACCGGAAGCTGCCTTTATGTCGTCAGTAATTACTCAGGACCTGTGCAGCCACTGGTGAGGAAGAGGAGTTGGTTAGTGGGCCTACCTGCAGGTCTTTGTTCTCCCTGCTGAGTCGAAGTCTCTCTGCCCTTTCCACATCCAGAGCCTGACCCACCGCATCTCCACGGAAACGCTCATCACTTAGCTCAGATGTCACAGCTGTAACCTACGCACATGGAATGCAATATTAACAATGGGTATGTGTGTGTGTGCACGTGTGTGTGTGTTGCAGTCCAAACCTTGGTCTCCAGGTTGTCTGCAGTCTGCCTCAACTCATTCCTCTCTTTCTCTGATTTCTCAAGGCGGCGCCTAAGAGCCGATATCTCATCCTGACAAAAACAGAAAGGGAAAACACCTCACAACGACCGAAACATCTTTTTATGGGCATCATTAGTTGTTGTTGTTTTTTTACTGTTAAGTTTGCTCCCTATATTTCACTGAGATGACTCATTACAAACTAATACTAAATATGAATGTAGATATTGCTGCGGATTCAGATCTCATCACTTAAAGGTGCAATATTATGTGTTTCTCAGGCATATATTTAAATACTATACCATAATAAAGTATACGTATAAAGTATGTCACCTTTAGTTGTTATTAAAATGCTGTTTTCATGTTTAAATAGAAAATAAACTTATCTTCTCATCACTTCCTCTTCTAAACACCTTGAAATTGGCCTCTGTGTCTTTAAGAACCACCTTCCGCTTCTGACCCGCCCATTTTAGTGCGGGGAGGGGGGGTCGTGCGCGTGCCATGATGCAGTTTACTTGTCATCTAAAAATGCATTTCCTCAAAGGTGTTTTGAATCTGAAAAGAGCTTCACTGAGTGAGAAGTAGTGGAGC
>NW_013952660.1:266222-268085 GCF_001266775.1 Austrofundulus limnaeus
GCTTTGGGCATGTTTTTTTATGAGAGTATAACATTATAACATGATATAAAACTCAAAAAAGTTGATTTTACATGATATTGCCCCTTTAAATCAGACATTTCAACCTTTTTTTTTCCCTGGGAATCCAAAATCTTGCTCTGAGGGAAAAGCTGTGCTGTCCTCTGTACATGTGAAGTCTTGTGCACAACAACAAATTAATAACTTGCTAATTTATCATATTTTAAATCAATAATATACTTCAGATAACTTGTTTTTGAACAGTCCATTATGCTGTGGGGCAACGTTCAGCAGAAGTGACTAGGAGGTTGGTCAGGGTTAAGAGAAAGCTGAATAGAGCACAGGAACCTGAAAAAAACTGCTGGGTTCAGGATCTTAGACTGGGCTGAAGGTCCTCTTTAACATGACAATGAGCCAAAACACAGCAAAGACAACACGCGTATTCATCATTCATGCGTATGCACGGTTTCATGCATATACCGTTAGATTTTTTTTGTACATACGCTGTTTTCTCGATTTAAGCATATGCCATGTTTCAGAAGGAAGTCAACACAAGTCTTTGAACGTGTGGCCCCAGAGCTGTGGGGGTCTTTTTTATTCACCTTTATTTATTTACTGTAATTTATTTACCATTATTTAGGCTCAGGTATGAAGAAGTTGCTGTCTATCATTAGTAGATCTTTTTTCATTGCACCCTTATGTTGTTTGGACAGCTCACTGTTTTCTCTCTGTGCTGTTTTGGTGTTGGCTTCCAGGCTCCTCCTCCAAGCAACTTATGAGTTGCACCCTTGATAGAGCTGCACTGACATTTTGTGGCAGACTTTCAAAAGGTACTTTATCGTTTAGCCTTGGAAAGGAGTACAAATCACAGGTGTTTAACGTGGTCATAATTTCAGACTTATGTCAGCTTTGTATCCAGTTCAGGGGCTTGGTGCCCATGCTCACATGGCGGGGGTGATGATGTGTCCCCCTTGCTGTAGTGTCTTTGTTGGACCTCATTAATCTCGAGGCGTGGAAGCAGATTCCATGTGCAAATGTTGGAACACTGGATTTAAAATTCTTTGTCAGTCTTGACATTGGGTTTTGAAGTATTTATAGTGTTGTTCTCATATATTGTATAGTGCTTTTGTTGGGCTTGATCATATAGTTGCATTCCAATAATGTTAGGTTTAAAAGTTTTGTTTTTAGCTGTTTTATGCTCTGAAGCTAATCTCTAAACCAAAACAAGAAAACAAATGACATCCATTTGTCAAAGACTGTAAGTGTGTACCTCCTTGGCCCTGAGTCTCTCGTTGTCCATGTTGACATCGAGCAGAGGACGCACTTTGCAGAAAAGCTTCCACCAGCTCCACGTGGCTACGGCCCGTAGAGCTCGCAGATTCCTCTGCAGACAACTGACCGCCATCTGCTGCACCTGGAGACACACACGAGGAAAGTCAAAACTACAGCTGAGCTACCAAACTGTGTTCACAAGAAATGTATCACAAAATAAAAATGTATTTTTTTATTCAAACCTTTATTTCACCAAGCAAACCATTCAGAACAATTTCTTATTTACATTAGCCTGAAAGCGCAAAAACACTTAATGGGAGGATGGGGAATAACATGTATTAAGAAATATGTTTATTCTGTAAAATAGTTACACGACTCCTCAAAAAAGACCTTTAGTCTTTGTTTAAAAGCAGGAAAAAAAGTCAAATTTGCTTGTATATCCAGTGATTTGTACTGGTGTTCAGACCATTTACATCACTATGACCCCCGCACGCGAAGCGCAAGTGGGAGTCATATTGTTTTTGTACTTTTTTTTCAGTGATTTTTGGTCAACCGTACCACAAAAACGGCTGCACCGGTCAACATGAAATTTGG
>NW_013952660.1:269430-272478 GCF_001266775.1 Austrofundulus limnaeus
CACTTACACTTCGCGTGCGGGGGTCATAATAATATAGTAATAACAAAATAATAATGTAGTCAGAATTAGCCTCAGGTTCCTCCTGTATAAAATTCCAAACAACAAACAATTTGAACTGTTTTTTTTTTTATCTGATCAACAGAATACAGAATGTCAGAAGTTCATCCTCAGTCAGATTGAGTGTTTTCCCTTTTTGTTCATCATGGAGAGTGAACATTTCCAGTGTGGCATCTCTGAGGTACTTGGGACACAATGTGAGGAAGATATCGACTGAATCATCTGATGTGAAGCCAGGATCATGCTCTTTGGGGACATAATGAGGGATCTGATGCTTGTGCTGGTGCTTTGGCCTCAATCTTTTTATCTTTTTGAATTTACTGTCTTGGGTCTTAGTTTTGTAGAGCATGGGCCCAACGATCTGCCTGAGCCTTCACCTTTCAGTAATCTCAATGAGAGGCGGTTATGGTCATTGGTCACCAGTGACCTCGTCATCATATTGGTCACTGTCACAGTCTGTGTCATGTGCATGCATTTCTGACTCAGGCACAACTGTGATGTCCACAGTTTCAGAGTCCTGCAGCATGGCCAGGACCTCTGCAACAGTGTACCCAAGGAAAGGACAACATACATGATGACTGATTTTGTATTTGGATGTGATAAGTATTTGTGTGTCAAGAAAAGTGCACTTCCAAATGCACATCAATATTTTTTACCTCAGCTAAGCACAAGCTAATGTTAGGTAGCTAAAGAGTTGCACGATTGGGCTGGCTTGTTTTTTTTTTTTCTGATTTAGTGGGCAAGGTGTGGCAGGTCGAAATGTCCTCAGGATTGATGTTTGTCTATTTTTTTTTTGCAAAAAAAGTCACAACCTGTTGCTCCCATCTGTGAAGGCACCAATTATGCTTAAAGACAGGTTTTAGAGCAATATATGCTGCCATCTGAGCCATGTCTGTTTCAGGTACATGGTGCAGCCTTTGGGTGCACATGCAGCATTCATACATGGGGCCCCAGAGCTCAGCCAAAAAAGCAGAAAAGCAGAAGAAAGATTGACCTTGAGCTTGCGATATTTCTGACGGGCCAGGTGTCCCATGCCTGCCGCCTGTAGATGAACCAGCCAGCTGGTGACCTGCTGATCCCGCTGCTGCTCCAGGTAGTGCAGCACACCTCGCTTCATGAACACCTAAAACACAGCAGGAAAAAGCTTCTTGAGCTGTTAGCTATGAAGTGTCCATCTGATGGTCAAACGTAAACTCACCCTGCTGTTTCCCACAACAATACTCTTTTTATCGACATCCAACTCAACCAGCAGCTCCTCCACTGCCTGAGACACAAAGGAAAACATTGAATTTTTTTCGTAGCTTTGGATCTGTTTGTAAGAGTGAGCTCCTGTGATTTGACTTCCCACCTTCCTCTCGTTGTGGCTGACAAACATTGAAGCGTAACGTTTCATAATGGGAGGAGATAAAGCCTGGAAATGACACCTGAAGTCACTCAGAGCCATGTGTTCTGGATAACCTGGAGGCACAAAAAGATAAATCAAGGTTTAGCACACTTTAGTTTACTAAATTTAGGGTCTGGTTTTACCAGAGCTATTCAAATTTAATCTTAAGTGAACAAAAAAAAAACACAGATTTCATCATGTCAATATTTAGTCAACTAAAGTGAAACCAGAAGGAAAAGCTTGTGTGAGAAATTCAGTCTACAGAACTAACTGTAAAAGGGAAAGTAGGACTCAGGTGCTGATGATAAAATGAGGATCAAATCTTCCCAGGAGGGAAAATTACAGCAAATGGAAGCCAAGATCAAATTTCATAAGTTTCCCAAGAAATTCCAAAAAACCCAAGAGACTCTATAGACCTCAGTTAGGTTAAATGTTCAGCTTAATTCAATTCAGTTTATTTATACAGCACTAAGTCACAACAAATGTCATCTCAGGGAACTGTATAAAAAACTAAATCTGAAGAAGCCAGCAGATTCTGCTGAATCTTCACCTCATCGCAGTCTCCCATCCTGAGCAGCACAGTGGTGACTGTCCAGACTTCCATCCATCCCATTCTCCTTTTGCTTTGCCTGTGACCTTCTTCATCCCTGACCACACATCTCTGATATTGTTCCTTTGTAGTTTCCTTTCCAGCTTCTTTCTATAAACCTCCTTGTTGTGTCTGATCTTGACTTTGAGCTGCTTCTGTGTATTCCTCAATAACTCCCTGTCTCGCTCCCTAAAGGCTCTCTTTTTCTTGTTTAACAGTTCCTTTAGCTCACTGGTGATCCAGAGTTTGTTAGTCAGTCACACATTGAGTCATGGCTGGAAAAGAGCAATCCAAAAAAAACTAAAGCTGGTGTACTTTGTTACTATCAGGCTGATACAAAGGCAGTATGTTCAGTTAAATACTTGAAGAACAAACAAAGCACAGTTTGACAGACAAAAAACTGTATTTTAGTAAGAAATAACATGTATTAGCTGAAAGCTTGGCATACAGTAAATGATCAGCTGAAGAGCGATGCAAGCATTAGGTCCTTTCTCAGACTGAACTGTTTCCTTTAATTATTTGTTGGCTGTAGTTTTGTAATTATTAATATTTTTTGTTCTCACTGAGTCGTCCATCTATTATCTTCACCTATTTGCTGCTGTTAAGTGTCACAGCAGCTGGTATCTATCTCATGCAATTGAAGGAAACTTTGTAACTGATCAACTGAATGTTAGATCCAGTATCGTATTTTTATACATTCTGATCATTGCAGCCATACGATTCAAAACAGAGAATGAGAGTTGGTGTGTCTTATCATGTGTTCTTTCTGTCTGGATAAACAAAAGTTGGTTAGTTGTCTGACGTAAAAGAGTTTTTTGTGTACAGTATCTCCTTAAATTCAGCCTGGGACAGACTGGACTGTTTTGGTTTGGTTTTCTGATAAGGCACCAAAGTTTTTTACTCTGAGGCCTGCTGACTGTGTGTGCTGCTGGGGTCGATTGAAGACAGACAAGAATAAAGTCTTTAGAAGAGATTAAGATGGTTTTCTACTATACACACACACACACACATATATATA
>NW_013952660.1:274319-275431 GCF_001266775.1 Austrofundulus limnaeus
CCAACATCTGGTGAAAATTTCATGTCATTAGCACCTCTAGTAATATTTTTACTGAGAAAAATGTTGACGTGTTCAATGCTTATTTATATTCAGACTTCCATTTATTGATGATAAATTCCCCTCACATTCATTAGACCAGAGGAGGAGCAGATCCTGGACCAGTCACCCATCCATCACAGTGACATTTCTCCATTTAATTCATTTAGTCTTTCAAAATATTCAGTGTCCATAGCATCTTTTTATCCACTCGTAGCTAGCCTCTCTGTGCGCCTGATGTATTTCACACCTCACTGTGTTACCCAGAAAAGCTTTACAGCTGTGGAAGCTCCGACCTGTGCGGTAGAGCTGAAGCGCCGTCAAGATCTGAGTGGAGTGCAGTTGCGCTCTGAGAGCCGACACGTCAAAACTTCCACCATCCATCCGTGTGCTCACGCACTGCAGGAATACTGGCTTTGTTCGGCGCATCAGATTTACCAGAGCGTCCTGCAGAAAAAAAAAAGTGTGAGGTAAAAAAAAAAACAGGCACTGAAACTCCTCAGGTTGTAATGACAGCACTGTCTCACTTACTGCTTGTAATTTTACAGCTATACACTGGGAGTGTCTGCGTATGGAAGCCATCCCGCTGCTGAAGGTTTTCCTGATGGTGCTGTTCCTCAGCAGAGCGCGTTGGCAGCTGCCCTCCAGCCCCCCCAGACCTCGACACAGAGGGGTCAGTGACATTCTGGGGGTAAACATGGCCTTCACCTCTCCTCTGAGGAAGACAGAGACAGGAGCTTGTCGTTGTGTGTGAGAGCACAATATGTTTTTAACCAGAAGAAACTGTCATTAATTAGTCTGTATTGAAAGTGAGAGTGGGTGAGAACACAAAAGCACAGGAAAGGGTGGGCTTTTTGAGGCATGGACCTGTGCGGGTCTATGATTAGGGGGTGCATTTAGCTCAAAATGGTGTAAAAGCAGGGGCAGATTAACCATCAGAAGCAGCGGGACATTTCCTGTTCTTGCAGCTTCGCTGAAGCTCCCACAGACTGCGACACACCCCCTCGCCCCCTCCTTTCTTTTTCTGTGACACAGCAGGGTGCACACACACACACACACACACACACACACACACA
>NW_013952660.1:276435-278144 GCF_001266775.1 Austrofundulus limnaeus
GAAGTGATGAGAAGATAAGTTTATTTTCTATTTAAACATAAAACAGCATTTTAACAACAGCTAAAGGTGACATAGATACTTTTTTATGATATAGTATTTAAATATATGCCTGAGAAACACATAATATTGCCCCTTTAAACGTTTAAAAACAATTAAAACTTTTGTTAGCAAGCACCTGCAGCACACCGCGTCAGCGTCCACTCAGGTGATATGAATGGTTTATACTGCAGCAGTTAGGAGTTAGTTTGAAAAAACATAACAGGGACACAATAGAGCAGGGGTGTCAAACTTAGTTATAGAAGGGGCCTAAAATTCAAGACTTGGTATGAGTCAGGGGCCAATCTTAATATTTATTGAAAAAATGTCCATTTTAAATGTCATCAAACAAGTTTTTCTTATTTTCCATTTTACAATTTGTTTTTATGTAGCATTTAAAAAACACATAAAGCAGAGCAACTGTGTTTGCTGCATGACCGGTTTCACCTGTTCCCCCATGTTTGTCTTGTATGTCTTCTTGAATGGGTGTTTCTTAACTGCCCCCTCCCCCTTCCCTGAATGTACAGGCCCTTGTGAATTTATTTCTGTGAAAGGCACTATATAAATAAAACTTTACTTTACTATAAAGTAAAAAACTTACATTTAGAAATTCATATCCATTTCTTAGATTGTACACTTTATTTACAACTGTTTCATTTACCATTTCTTCGAAATACATTTGGTCAAAATCCTGCAAATCAGTAACGCAGTTATTTGGCTATAAAAATGGAAAAGAATGTAGAATTGAGGTCAACTACTGTTGAGAAAATACTACACTAAGTGACAAAAGACAAACAATATTTTATGTTCAAAATATTATCTTTGGGGCCAGAAAAAAAGCTAACAAGAGTTGGATAAGGCCCGCGGGCCTTGCATTGGACACGTGCAAAAAAATAGTATGTTGTAAAATTTGCCAGCAGGTAAACGAGATACTCCCAAACATGAGAGAAGGTGATGTCATCAGCTTAAAAAACAGTGATTTAGGAGGCAAAGAAAAGCTGTAACAATGTTTTCACTAAAACACGAGGCACAGACTCACATGGTGGAGTTTTGGAGCAGAGATGTAGCGTTAACAACAGAGGGGTTGTTCCGGATCAGACTGAACCATCCTGTGAGGTCATAACGGACCGGGTCGTAGCCCATCAGATGGCTGACTTCACACTGCAGAGGCTGCTCGCACTGACGGACTGCAGGGACACAAACAGTCACTTAATGCACTGAGTAACACTGGACTGCACTCTCTGTAACACTGATTCTGGCCTAAAGAGCCTGTTCAGACGTGTCGCTGCAAACTGTTGAACAGAGCTAAACACAGACCTGAATAGCTTCTGTGTGACTCACACGATCTACAGAGGTGGTCTGGATAAAATGTATCTGTGATTTGAATCTGTTCTGATCTTTGATGGAAGATATTCTGACCATAAACAAAAGGTCTGAACAGCTCTTAATTATATCCAGTGTTTTCCCTAGCAAAGTGGTCTTGGCGAGGGGGGCTACTTGTTTTATAAAAACATAAATTTACGCGACTCACCTGCAATTATGGTAATAAATTTACACATACATGAATATTTAATTGCCTAACTACATCCTAGTTAAGGATTCAGCATGATAATTATCAATAAAATTATTATTGATAATAAGTGATCAGAACTGTGTGCAGCAGATGATCTGAG
>NW_013952660.1:279115-289143 GCF_001266775.1 Austrofundulus limnaeus
ACTGACTACTACTTCCTCGTTCTCCTCCTCATCCTCTTCTTTGAAATGGAGATAAAAAAAAACAACATCCATAAGCTTTCTGCTGTAACATAACCACTGTTTGTTTTTTTTCCTATATAAAATACATTGAAGAGAAAATGTATCATCTGATTTGTATAACAGTTGCTGTTATTTCATTGTAAAAATTATTCCGTATTTCCACTTGTAAAACAGATTTTTGGGCAGGTCATGCTGATTTTTAGGTGTGGCTGAGATTAGTCTATAAAAGGGGCGTGTGCAGCAGCGCGCAGCGGCGCAATCAGAAAGGAAGACGCTCACCATCAGATCGTGCAGCGGGAGACTTGAATTGACTGAAAGTTTAGAATAAGTGATCGATCATAAAAAGGAGAGGATAAAACAGCAGTCAAAGTTCGCCCCAGCRCCACGGATCGTGCGCTGTCGGAGCTGGATTGGAGCTGGTACCCAGGAAACGCCGACAGGTGCAAGAGGATGTCAATTTACCGGAGGACGCCAACGGTGTGAGAAGACGCCACCGGGAAAGGAAAGGAAAGACATTCCCGGTGAGATCTGGACTTTACTTTTCTTTTTGGGGATTTTTGGTGGTACCACATATTCTTTCTCATTTGTCAGGGGGAGGTTTTTGACGCGTTGGATTTTTCGTTTTGGATTGGGACTTTGAATTAAAGCGGAGAAATTCTCCCAGGATATGGAACTCTGTTGTGGACAATAATCGCATCAGAAAAAGAAACGGGAATGTTTGGACATTTAGCCTTTTGGGTTTCTATATTGATAGGGACTGAGTGAATTAAATTTAAACTAACCTTATTTTTGAAGGGTTTTTGGGTTATTTGATCCGTATCAAGATAACTATTATTATTTCTTAGCTTGTGGTTTTTGTAATAAATCAGCTTTGCTAAAAATCGACAAAACTTCATATTGAATGGTTGTTTTTTTTTATTTCTCAAATTAACTGGTGTAACATATTTTACCTGATGCCGGTAACGATCCGCCTTGAGTGTATTTGTGAGTTCTGCTTTAAATAGAAGCAGGATTTTACACTGTTTACAGGTCAAACATTTTTATTTAAATAGGAGTACACTGAGTACTTATTAAAAGTTACAGTTTGGTGTTCTTAAGACTGAAGACTTTCTGAGGAAAGAAGTTTTTAAACATCTTTTCTATAATTTTAGTGTTTTCAACTGAGGAACTTTGACATATTTATTTAAAATAAATTATAGCAGAGGAAGTTCTCTGCACAGAAAAAAAATATTTTTGCTGTTTTTTAATCAAACTGACAAGTTTCTCCAGTAAAATGATTGTGTAATTTAAAGGCATTGAAACACCTGGTTAAATTTAGAATGTATTATGATTGATAAACATCTGAAGCTGACTCAGAGAACTCTGTGATTTTAGAAAAAACAAAAGTCAAATGTAGACACGTCTTTAAGAGACCCCTGCGGTCAGCGCACCTCTTCTCCATCCGCGTCGTGATTAATACTGATTTTTTTTTGCGCAAATTACAGAATTTTTATGCTCATTATACACGTTAAACGTCTGTAGGGGTTGACGTGTGAACTCTTCAGTCCCAGGCAGGTCGGAGCCGAGCTGCAGGTGAACATGTTCGCTGCACCTCGCTTTAAACACAGTCAGCTGATCCGTTGCGGTTTTGTTGTGCTCGTGACGTGAACACACAGGGGGAAATGCTGCAAAGTGCTTTTAGAAATATAATAAATATAAAATACAACATAATCCTCGGTGGAAAATAGTCCAGAAGACATGTGCGTTCCCGGGAGGTGTTCACCTGCAGCTGAGTGAAGATGACCCCCCACCCACAGAGAAAGAAAAAAAGGCAGTAATTATTGATAAGGTAACCATGCTGTGGCTTCACCTGTCACATTTTCTTTTGAAGAAAGAAAAAGTAGCTTACAAAGCTGTCGCATCGGTGCTACATGAATAAAAGCAGAGCTGCGTGTCTAATCACACACACGTCTTCCTGTCTTCGTGAGGACCACACACAGGGCTCAGCATCGCTCTGCGCCGTCTTTTTTCCCCAAGTTTGGTGAGAGGTGGATATGGAGGGATGCAAAAAAAAATAGCTCTGGACTTGATCTGGCCTTATTTAAATAAAAATGACTACATGACGTGAAATTCTTAGAGGGGCGGGCTGTCTCATTGGCGGGGTGCCCCCCCCGCCTGTATAATGGTAGGAGAAACACTGATATCTGCGTGTTCCTTTTAGGTTTACCAGCGTTGGTATAATACTGGCAGACCCTCTCCACGGCGCCACCTTCACTGGAGGCTGGGCCCACCATCTCCTCATCCAGCACCCACAAAAGACCTCTCGGGTCTCCATCTGCTGCTCGCACCTGAAACATATAAACGTCCGAAAATTGTCACGAATTCATTCATTTTGAAAGCTCTAAAACAGTGATTGCTTCTGGTATCTATTTTTAGAGACTTTACTGTTCATCCACAACTGATTAATTTCTGAAGGTAACCGGCGTAAGACCACCACAGTAATCAGCCTCACAATGAGCCTGTGACTCTACAGACACTGAGCTGAAATGCAATGTGGCCGTGGCTGACAGTCACATCTCAGTTTTAGCTCTGTTCACTGATGATGAAGTCCAGAATTAAAGATATTTTTGTTATAAACACCTAACAGCCTATTTAATGAAACCCATTATTTACCTCAGCTTTTAGGTTTACCTCATGTTTACAGAATCTCTAAAACAAGACGAGAAGGCAGATTTTTTTTTCTTTCAGGCCTCTCTGCTCTGGAACCAGTTTCCTCTCTGTATGGATCTGACCCACTCTCTGATTTAAAACTAAATTCAACCTAATCAACATTTTATACATTTATTCTGCACTTGCCCTGTTCCTGTTTCAACACATCCATTGCAAAACCGCTGATTCAGCATTCACACGATTGTTTTCCTGTTCATAATTCCTTCTGTAATTTAGTACATGTTTTTAATCAAACTTTGTATCATTTCTGTCAACAGTACATTGCTTTCAGAGGTCATGCAGTATTTTTGTAGTTTTTGACCTTTTTGATCTTCAGTTTATAGAAAACGTTATAAGTAAAGTTGAGTTGAATACAAGTCAAAGATCTACCAAAGAACTCAGAGGCCTGTTTTCTACGGAAGCCGAGAGCGGCCATTTTCCGCTTTTAATTATTTTGCATGGTTTTGTCGTGATAACAACATAATATGTCGTTATCATGACATAACAAAAAACGTTTTCCCGTGATAATGAGTTAATTATGTCGTTATCACGAGATAACAATGACCGTTTTGTCGAGATAGGTTAATTTCTCGATGGATCATGAGCAATCAAAAATAAATTTTTTTTTAAAATAATTATGTTGTGATCTCGACAAAACGGTCATTGTTATCTCGTGATAACGACATAATTATCTCGTTATCACGTTAAGACGTTTTTTGCTATCGTTATCACGAGAAAACCATGAGAAATAATTATTAGCGGAAAATGGCCGCTCTTGGCTTCCGTAGTTTTCATACAATAAACTACATATTTAAAAGAAGATTGAGAGTAAAATTGAAAGAAAAAAACTGTGTATTCTGTGACTGACATGTATTACATGTAAATGGTAAATATGTGTCCTTGTACCTGAGGAGGGGGCTGATCCATCGCAGACACAACTTCTGCTGGACTTCTCTCTGGACATTCAAAGTCCACGTGGATCTTCTCCTGCACCAGAAAACACATTTAAGTCTGTTAAGTCATAATGTTTTCATTTTATTATTCAATATATGTTTTTCATTAGGTTTACTATACGGTCGTTAACCTCCCTGTCAAAGTCTGTCATTTATTTTGATTCAAAAAAGGAAGAAAGATATGCACAATATGTGGAAGTCTTAATGCCAGGGGCTCTGAATTTAAAAATGACACATTCTGCATGTTTCTACTTTTTGTCACAAACTGTATTAAACACAGAATCGTCTGATCCTTACATAGTGTTTAGTTTTCTTTTGCTCTTCATGTGTAGACCTACCTGTCCATATCTCTCCAGCGAGTGTGTAAAGGTGTGTGAGTGGTAGTGCTCCAGCAGCCGCTCCTGCAGGTAGTTGTGGCAGAGCTCGGACCAGTCGGCTCCTCGCTCCTCCCCTGAGTGTCTTGGATTCCTGAGGCCTGGCGTGTCCACCATCATCACAGAGGCTAAAACCAGCTGCTCGCTGCTCAAAGCCCTGACCACAGAACACAGGCGGTTTCTGACAAGCTCCTTATGTTTTGTATAGTGGTATTAATTTATATTTTCAGATCTTCCAAGGTGCCAATTATGGAACTCTCTGTGCATTGCTGCCCAAATCAAATTCTGGAAGTGGTCATTCAACTAGATCTGTTACAAAAGGACAAATGATATTACCAACTTTTAAAAACTGTTACGGCCAGAGGTCTTTCTTCTATGTTTATACTAAAGCATGGAATGACATTCCTCAAAACATAAAGTCCATTTCAAAACTACAGCCCTTTAAGAAGAATCTTGTATCTGCTGGACACTTTTTTGTTGTGCTCATAAATAGACGTCCTATTTTGCAAATGCTGCCTTTTTGAAATTGGGTATGCTTGTTTGTCTTTGTGTCTATGGTGTATAATGATGTGATTGTGATGCTGTAATTCTCTGAGTGTTTTATGTACTGCAGAACAGGAACCTGCTGTAAAACAGCAATTCTGCTGAGTCGGGCTTGATTTTTAGTAATCTTTTCCTGTTGAATCAATAAATCAAATCAAATCAATCAAATCCTGTCCTCTCTCACTGCAGTGGTGATCGTCACCTTACAGTGACGCCACGTAGAGGACACAGGTCTGTGTGAATATATGTGTCCATACCTGTTGATGAGTGAGACCACAGCAGTGAAGACCTCTTCATACAGTCCAGCAGCCATTCCGTGGACACACTGAGCAGCTGTTAAACGAGGACCTGCACAGGAGGAACAGAAGTTCTGACTGCTTTGCCTGATGTTTGGTTTCATGATGCACTAAATGTTTTCAGTTGGTGAGAGGTCTGGACTGCAGGCAGGTCAGTTCAGAGCTCAGATTCTTCATGTTCTTTTGATTGGATTATGAAATGTAGATGATGGGTGGGAGATTTAAATACTTTCACACTTTTTGTTGAGGAACATTAATTTGAAATTGTCCCACTATTTCAATCAGTTTCTCACAGACTGGTGAACCTCTGCCCATCTTTACTTCAGAGAGACGGGCCGCGGCCACCGTGAGGGCCTCAAAAGAACAACAGTTTTTAACTTTGGGCTGCAGAGGGCCGTGGGACCGCATTGATTTTGAATAAAGTGCAATACACTTTCTCACCACTAGTAGCAGTAGTGCACCACTCAGATGTTTAACAACTTTTTTAATATGTAGAAGAAGAACCTTGGAAACCTGCTGAGAATGGAAACTTATTTTAAATGAAAAGTAAAAGGCAAAAACGAAAGTAACTCATCAAAAAACACCAAAGTTTGTCACTAATATGAAGAGCAGCTTCTTTTTTACCATGCAATATTTTAAAAGTTCAAAACAWTATCAAATACAGTTGCAGATAGAGATATATTTTAATTTGCACTATAAATTAATTTTTTGTAGTTTGTTTTTAAACATTTTGAATGTATTTTAAAGAAATTTTAAACTTGTCAATAAGCTGTTGTTACTGTTATTGTTTGTCACTAATATGAAGAGCAGCTTCTGGTTGCAAAAGTTTAAAAAGGCTATATTGGTAATGTCTGACTGGGCCTCGTGCCACTTTGTGTTCAACAAATTGGGCCCCGAGGTCAAAAAAGTTAAGAACCCTTGCTCTAAAACACTTTTTACACTCAGTCCTCACTGACGTGTTGAATTCATCACAGCTGCAAAGGGTTTTTTGCCCTTAGCTCAACCGTTAACATGTGTTTCTAAATAATTCAAAAACTCTTTCTTCAAAATATAGTAGAATTTCATAGTTTATGCATGTGATATACCCAAAAATATGTTAAAAAATTAACTTAAAACCTGTTGTTTTATTTTTTTTATTTGGATTTGCCATGTCCTGGATGACTGAGAAACTACAGCAAATATTTTGTGAATAAAATATGGGCTTATAAGATTTGCAAATCATTGCATTCTGCTTTTATTTACATTTTATACAACATTCCAGCTTTCTCAGAATTGAAGGTGTACATGGCAGCACCACACTAACACATTAAAATGTGTGAAAACTACATCTACCAGCTGTGCAGAACCCTTTAGAACTACACAGTTCTGTTTCCCACTCAGGGTTTTTACTCAGCAAAGGTCTGGATGTCATAATCCAATGAAATTCATCATGTTTTTATATCTAATAAATCTCTAAACTTTTCATATTACTGCCTCGGTTTAGCTTAAAGTTTAAAGTTTAGTTTAAAAAAAGGCACAGGTAAGTGTTTTCCTTCTTGCCTTTGTTTTTGGATAAACTTTACGCTAAACTCAGGCAGCGCACAGTCAATCTGCACATGGGTCCTGCTCCTTCCTGTCTTCCTGTTGACCAATAGGAGAGGAGCTGACCCATGATGGCCCACCAACCTTATTTACATAATGAGGCAGAAATGGATAATGTAAATTAAATACAGGAGACAGAGAAATGTAAAAGCAACACATGGAAATAAAAGGAGTTATGAGAAAAATTATTTACAAAATTAATATAATAATTTAAGAGACACAGATGTACAAGTAAAAATAAAAACTACTTATATTTTTAAAGAACAGTAACATTTAAACTATGTGCTAAAATATATAATTTATTAGAACTAAGCTGTAAAATAAATTTGAAGGTCAATTTAAATCACAAAACATGAGATAAATTTCTCCTTTTTTAATTTAATTGGTGCATTTTAAGTGTTTTCATTTATTTATTGGTCCGTTTACATATTTATTTGTTTCTGCATTTATTTCTAATCATGTCAGATCCTCTATAAATAGCAAAAAACTTGATATTTTGATTTAATTTTTATGTGAATACTTTCGAAAAATCCACCAAATGTGACGAAAAGCAGCCCAATTGGGCAAAAACCCACTCCGTCTGGCAACACGGCTCAGATAAGGAGAAAGGTTGATGTGATTTAGTCTCTAAAAACTGGGACTTTTTTGGTGAACTATATTTAGCCAATTAAAAAAAGTGGAAGAGAAAATAAACGAAACTCTTCTGTGTGACTCTCACCTTCCTCAGCCTCATTTTTGTCCCTCTTGCCTGTGGTGGCACTCTGCAGCAGTTGTTGCAGGTGATGTTTGAAGACTGCAGTGTGCAGCTCCTCTCCCTCACATCCGAGAACGCTGCTCGCCACCTGAGCGCTGTCGAAGTTCACAAACTGCCTCCTGCCCACTGAGCAGAGGAGAGGACAGGACACAGTCCAGACAACAAGTTAGTAAATCATTGGTAGTAGTGGGCACCAGTCTGCTAAAGCGCAAATCCACTAATGGCGGACCTAAATATTTCGTTGGCGCTTTAGCGACCCTACTAATTTTTATAATTCATAAGCAGATTCGCTCTTTCTAAAATTAAAATGCAGTACTGCTAATAACTAATTATCTACCAGTCATCATTATCTTGAACAGCGGAAGGTATGGCTGTCAATGAATCTCAACACACGTGATCTATCCAACAGCACCCCTCCCAGATAAAACACACTTATTGAGAAGGTCTACATCCTTGCTGACACAGTTGCTTTAGGTCAGGGTTCTCATTTCCCACAATGCTTTGTGTCTGCTCACGTAGCAGGAAGGCAATGTTTAGAGCTCCCTTTCCCAGCAAAAACATTAAACGTTTGTAATCCATACTAAAATTTTGCATGTATTGATTTATTTTACTTTACAATCGGAGCTCCTTTTTAAAAAAATAGTTTAAATGCTAGAGCTCAATACTTGACATAATTAGTCGAAGCAATCCGCCAACAGGGTTAGACAGACATCTAGTGGTCAACTGGAGCAACTACATGGAAAACTTTCATTTCCCGTCACAAAACAAATCCGTCATGTACCCAGAATGCATTGCTTCAGTTTTCCAATAAATATTTTTAAAATTACTTTATTGATGCTTCTTTAATGAAAAATTTACAATAAACAAAAGAAAAAGACAAAGAAGCAGCCGAACTAGCAATCCTCAATAACTTTTTAAAGAATCAGCCGAACTAGCAATCCTCAACAACTTTTTAATTTTTACACCAGAAGCCAAAGGTCTGTTTCAGGAAATCACATCCCCAGCAATTGGCAGTTGTAGGATTAAGCTGTACAAGGGTTCACACACTGCTAGTTGACAGTGTTGTGCATATATTGTACATGAATTATTGCCAGCTAGTAAGTGTCAAATTGATCTTGTGCTTTAAAATTAGCTTTCGCTAATTTTTCCGTAAGCACTTTTGAGATTGTGGACCTAAATATTTACATAAGCACTTTAGAAATTGTGGAGCTAATTTTTGGGTTAGCGCTGCCCACCACTGGTCTTTAGTCACTTGTTGATTCAGTCATTCTAAGATGGAAAAAAAATTCAAACTGTTCAGCGCTTCAAGTGAATGATGTACATATCTGTTAAAACATCTGACTAACTGTATATTTTAAAACAGACTGTGACCTTTTAACTCAGAACTGAGTGTGTCACCCTCCAACTTTAGTTTACAGCTCAGTCACATCAAACAGCTCATCACCCCCCCCCCCCCTTTAACCACAATACTTCAGCTATTTTAAAGTTTTAAAGCTTTAAGAATAGGTCTTGTAACACAATTCCTCACAGCTGCAGAGACAGCTCTGTGTTTCTGTGGAGGGCAGTATTAATCAGTGTTACCTTTACAGGCTCCTGCAGCTCCCAGGTGGTAAATACCAGCCAGAACGTGCCAGATTGCCTTCTGCTCACCAGCTGAGAAGCCCAGTGTTTTCATGGCAGTCAACAGCTTGGTGAAGGCAACAGATGCTCGCTGTTTTTCCTCCACCTGCGATCACAGAGGCAGATCGACTCAGTTTGTCACTGCTGTCTCTGAAAATCAGCCACTTAATAAAGCAGACAAACATCTGAGTCACATCTCAGCTCCCGTCACAAACTGAAGCGGATCTCTTCTCTGCAGGATTTTTACACTTTAAGCATGCAAGGTGTTCGTTTTATCCTCTCTGATGGTCAAATTTACTGAAACAGTTTGATCACAAGAACAAAAACGTGCAAATTAAACTTATAGTTTACTTCCGTATCAGTCTGATCTAAAAGATTTTTATTGATGTGGTCACTGTAAACCATAACCCTGTACATTTTCAGTCGAAGGTAAAGTTTTTGATATATAATACAGGTACAGTAAACAGTACCCTGGTGTTATAATGACATACAGTCATGTGAAAAAAGTTCACCTCTTTTAATTCTAGCATTTTATAAACCAGAGAGAATATATGATCTTTATCAGCTTCTAAAATTATTCATATCTAACCTCAAGTGAACAAAAATACACAACAGATAAACTAAGTTCACCTCAGGATTAATATGAATTTTATATAAATAAAAAACAACAGTTTGTAGAATTACTACAAACAATAATACAACTTAATAATATTTTTATTGCGGACATTATTTCTGACTAATTGTCTTCTGTCTGAAGTTATTAGTCTTTCATTTGGTTGTGGAAAAAAATGTTCCAACTTATCTTTTTATTTTTAGAACTTCATAAAGACCAGGTCAAATTATTTTTAATCTAAATATTTATTTAAATAAAGTATTAAGTTCTCACAAACTTTTACTACGATTTTTCAAAAACTAATAAAATACAATAAAATAAAGAAAATACAGTAATTGCTATCATGTTTTTAACAAAGGTTACTTATTCTGTCATAACAAGCGAGCGGGTATTCCCTATTATATGGGGACCATTTTTGGCATAAATGTGGGGACCAACTGGTACTTATGGGGACCTAAGCCTCGTCCCTGGAATGCCATTGGTGGGTCAATGCAATGTCCCCATAATGATAGCTGTACTAGACTGTGTGTGTGTGTGTGTGTGTGTGTGTGTGTGTGTGTGTGTGTG
>NW_013952660.1:289279-300582 GCF_001266775.1 Austrofundulus limnaeus
CGTGTGCGTGTGCGTGTGCGTGTGCGTGTGCGTGTGCGCGTGTGTGTGTGTGTGTGTGTGACAGAGTTCATTTGTCTGGTAGCAAAAACAAAAATCTCACGAACCGGTCGACACATTTCAAATGAAATTCTCAAAAAGTAATTATTGGATTTACAACTGATTAACTGTTAAAATTACGTGCGCGCGTGCGTGCGTGCGTGCGTGCGTGTGTGTGTGTATCTGGACAGGACTCATTAAACATCTAAAGTGCGATGATTTTTGGACTCAGCCTGTGTCAAGATGGCCGCCACTTTGTCACTTTTACAGACACTGTGTTGAGTTTTGGTTAAAAGCTGAGACATATTCTAAGCACAAAACATTTAGCTGCATCTTTGTTTCAAACTTTAGCATGTTGGGACACTGCATACCTTCAGTGAGCAAATTTATGAAAACAGAAATAAAACCAACTAAATAATAATAACCCATTGTACCAACTAACATCTATGGACCCACCCAGCACCTGTGACCACACAACAACATGCTAAATCAATGGTCCCGTTGGACTTTGTACCTTAGTGGGCTGAACGATACCAAAAGAGTTGGACTCAGGGAGCTGGTGCAGCTGCAGCTCCGTCCTGTTGAGGAGACAACGTCAAGATTTTCTTCTCTATCACATTAAAACAAACGACCAAAGAGTGTTATACTCAAGTAAACTATTAAAACGCAACAGGAAGAAGACTAAAACATAAAACATTAATAGAACAAATAAATTATAGACACACCATAAAAACATCAGCTATACAGTATGTGAGCCATCATATCGAAATGAGGATTAAGTCAAATTTGGTCAAAATTTTAAGGTGTTTTTCCTCAAAATCAGTTTTTTTGTTGCTACTTATTATTACTATATATTTCAGGCAGTTCATTCAAATGATACATTAATAAGGCTTTTATTCATTATATTTAGACAAAATGCAATTTTTGTTAACATTTTAGTCAAAATACTATATTTGCCTATTTATCCATATACAACTTTTGGACTTAATCCTCGTTTCGATGTGATGGGTCACCTATTTGGACATCATGTTCAAATCAACAGTTGACAAGAAATAATTCAAAAGTCATGTAACAAAAAAGAAAAAAACAAACAAACATTGTTCAGATTTCTTTAAGTATCACCAACGATACTAACTTCATTACAAAAAGTTTCAGGAAATTAAAAAAATGTCAACATAAAAATATGCAAAAAAATTCTAAACTTTCCTTCATATTATTCCTGTTCAGAATTATGAATACTTAGAATTTATTTTTGATGTTTTTACTAAGTGAAAGGTTTGTTTTAATTGATCTCCTCTGCGTTCAGTTCCTCAGTGTTTCTCTACCTGCTCCTCTAGACTCCTCCCCCAACTCCTCCCTCTCCTGCTCGTTTCCCTCAGGTGTTCATCATTTCAGTTAATTAGCTTCCTTCTAGATTCAGCGTCTCGGTTCCTCTCCAGCTTCACTGAGTCTCCTACAGTTTGTTTGAGCTGTTTCTCTGAGTTTAGTCTCCCTGTAAGCTTACTCCTGTGAGTATTTTATGATGCTACAGGACCTTTTTGTTTTTGTTAATAAATTTGTCTCTTTTTTTACGTTGAAGCTCTCTAGAGCTTTCTGTGCCTGCTCCCTGCTTTAATGACACAGATTAGGTAAGGAGTTAAGACACTAAAAACACTTAACAACTTAATTGCTTTTATTTTGAAATGATTGGTTTAAATTCAGGCTTATTTTTTCAAAATACTGACATTATTTGGACATTTCTGGCAACTGACTCAACATGTTGAGATAAAAACTAAAAACTGACTTGACACAAACAGTAACTTGACGCGTTTCAGTCAGGTGTAGAGACAGATTT
Source organism: Austrofundulus limnaeus (assembly GCF_001266775.1). Lineage (NCBI taxonomy): Eukaryota > Metazoa > Chordata > Actinopteri > Cyprinodontiformes > Rivulidae > Austrofundulus > Austrofundulus limnaeus. The sequence goes on from NW_013952660.1 coordinate 291,150, forward strand.
TCATTGTGTCGTGTTTCTTTTCTCAGCTGATGAAACAAGTTTCTATAAATGATTCCAGCTGAGACACAGAGGTGAAGAAAAGGGTCGTCTTGTTTGAGCTGATTGTTGAACTGACAGCCTGGTAGTATAGAAAGGAGCTAATAACAGCAAAAACTGGACAAATGTACATTTTGGTTTGAGTAGCTCTGATTTTTCTGACGTCTGAACTGTTTCAGAGGAAAAGATGAAGGCAAAATGCAGAACATTTACAGATTAGAAGCAGTTGGCATGGTGTAAATATTGATCTACAGCGGGTAAAATAAGTATTGAACACGTCACCATTTTTCTCAGTAAATATATTACTAGAGGTGCTAATGACATGAAATTTTCACCAGAAGTCGGTAACAACCCAAGTGATCCATACATACAAAGAAATCAAACCATAAATGTCCAGAAATGAAGTTATTTGTAATAATGTGGAATGGCACAGGGAAAAAGTATTGAACACACTTACTGAAATTTATCTAATACTTTGTACAAAAGTCGTTGTTGTCAATGACAGCTTCAAGACGCCTCCTGTATGGAGAAACTAGTGGCATGCATTGCTCAGGTGTGATTTTGGCCCATTCTTCCACACAAACAGTCTTCAAATCTTGAAGGTTTCGTGGACCTCTTCTATGAACTCTGATCTTTAGTTCTTTCCATAGATTTTCTGTTGGATTCAGGTCAGGTGATTGGCTGGGCCATTCCAGCAGCTTTAGTTTCTTTCTCTGAAACCAACTGAGAGTTTCCTTGACTTTGTGTTTGGGCTCATTGTCTTGCTGAAATGTCCAGCCACGTTTCATCTTCATCATCCTGGTAGATGGAAGCAGATTTTTATCAAGAATGTCTCTGTACATTTTTCCACTCATCCTTCCTTCAATTATTTGAAGTTTGCCAGTACCATATGCTGAAAAACAGCCCCACACCATGATGTTCCCACCTCCAAACTTCACTGTTGGTATGGTGTTTTTGGGCTGATGTGCAGTGCCATTTGACCTCCAAACATGATGTGTATTCTGGCATCCAAACAGTTCAATGTTGGTCTCATCTGACCAGACTATATTCTCCCAGTATTACACAGGCTTGTTTAAATGTTGTGCAGCAAACTTTAAAGGAGCTTCAACATGCTGTTTCTTCAGCAGTGGAGTCTTGCGTGGTGAGCGTGCATACAGGCCATGGTGGTTCAGTGCATTACTTATTGTTTTCTTTGAAACAATCGTACCTGCTAATTCCAGGTCTTTCTGAAGCTCTCCACAAGTGGTCCTTGGCTCTTGGATAACTCTTCTGATAATTCTTTTCACTCCTCTGTCAGAAATCTTGTGAGGAGCACCTGGTCGTGGTCGGTTTATGGTGAAATRATGTTCTTTCCACTTCTGAATTATGGCCCCAACAGTGCTCACTGGAACCTTCAGAAGTTTAGACATTCTTCTGTAACCGATGCCATCATTATGCTTTGCAACAATAAGGTTGTGAAGGTCTTGAGAGAGCTCTTTACTTTTACCCATCATCAGATGGTTCTTGTGTGATACCTGGCCATCATTTGGGACTGAACCAGCTGATATTAACTTGCACTGACAAGGGGCAGGCTTGCTTTCTAATTACTGAGAGAGTTCGGCTGGTGTCTTGGCTTTCCATGCCTTTTTACACCTCCCTTTCTTCATGTGTTCAATACTTTTTCCCTGTGCCATTCCACATTATTACAAATAACTTCATTTCTGGACATTTATGGTTTGATTTCTTTKTATGTATGGATCACTTGGGTTGTTACCGACATCTAGTGAAAATTTCATGTCATTAGCACCTCTAGTAATATATTTACTGAGAAAAATGGTGACGTGTTCAATACTTATTTTACCTGCTGTATATTACTGGATTGGACATCGCCCATAGCCGCTATAGCTAGCAACGTGCCGTCACAGGAGCGATTGCTATGCATTGAGTCATGTCAACAAAACGGTAGAGTTTCAATGCGGGATGCGCGTCAATCTGTCACAAAAATATTCATAGCACCCTCATTTCTAATCCAATTTATAAAAAATATGGCTTAAATTAAAGCTGAGAATATTGCCGATGTTGTGATACTTTCTTACTTTTTTATGCGTACGCATTATTTATACATGAGGCCCCTGGTCACAGAAACATTTCTTTTATGCTTACTGGTAAACTACAGCAGGCTCTGTTCCCGTGGCTTCTTTCACAAGATGTCACAAGTGTGTCAGGGCATTAACTGCCAAGCTGCAGTTGATAATGTTTAGAAAATTGAGTTATTTATTTTTGTTTTACATATACACTGTCCTGACAGTAGAATATGAGACAAATAATCTGTGGGAAAATAAACTGCTGCTTTCTGAGAGTTCTGAATGGTCCATAGTAGCTGCTTATCTGTCGTCATTGGTGGCCCTGCTGCTCACCACCCTATGTGTTTTTGTTTGGATCGTTATTAAAACAATATATCTTTATTGTCATTGTAACAAGTACAACAAAATCAGGTGTACTATGTTTATCCATTAAACTGAAGCTGCCATAAAATAAGAAACTGTTTATTTCTGTACAATTGAGCAAACTTACAAAGTAAGTAAGAGAATGTTGGGATAATTCTCTTCTTGTAAGGAAAGTTTTCCCCTTCTTAGGTAAACTGGACTGTACTTATAAAATATCCAAACAGGATAGTTAAAGTGCTTTAAAACACAACGTGTGCCCTCATTGATTCATTCACACACAGAATTATCCACACATACAGAACTCCACTAACTCTCTCTACAAAACTAATCTGTATAAATCATTCTAGAGTACTATAGACCAGTGTTTCCCAAAGTTGGGGTCGGGACCCAAAGTGGGGTCCCAAAACATCAAGGTGGGGTCCTGAAAAGGTTTTCTAATTTAATTACATTTTTGCCTTAGTTGTTTACAAAGGAGTGAGGTCAGTATATTTAAAATGGATAAATGTAGTATAAAAAATATCATTACTATGCCCATGTTTTGTTGACCTGATACAAATGTTTATCATCCAAAAATAGTTGGGGGCACAGGTCTCTGCTACTGTTATTTTGTGGGTCAAGAGCTGAAAAGTTTGGGAACCACTGCACTTTGGTTCCCAAAGTTGGGCTTGTGACCCAATTATGGGTCATGAAGCACCTTGGATAATCTCCAGAAATCAATTTAAAAGGTAATAAAATAATTGCTGATGTAATATTTTCTCTATAGTTATTACAAAAACACAAAATATGTAAAAAAATAAGCATTCATATTTGTGTACAAGCTGTTTAGATTGTCAAAAAGCCTGTGTTTTTAGGGTTATTAATGAAGATCCTGTACTCAGACCAGTAATATTTGGGGTCTCAAGTTTTTGCCATGGATATTTTGTGGGTCAGAAGATAAAAAGTTTGGGAACCACTCCTTTAGATCACACTAATACAATATATAGTGGTGGAATCAGACTCCCAACTCTCTCATTGGAGGACGTCTGCTCCAATCACTGAGCCACAGCTGCATTTTGTAGAGAAAACACACACGTTACCTCATCTCTGTACTGAGTCCTGCCAGCATCTGAGAGAAGACCAGGAAGTTACTTTCTCCTGCTGTTTTCTGACACACTTTCCACTTGTCCAACATCATAGTCTGAATGACAGCAAGGCACAGACCAACAGAGAGAGAAATTAAACATAAAAGCATTTGGCTGCATTAGTGTGTACTCTGTGTGTGTTGTGTACCTGCAGGTGTCCAGCTGCAGCCTGTCCAGCATGATTAAAGTCCAGTGAGAAGACCATGGCAAATCGAGACGAGGCGTCGCTGTGCTGCGAGCTCACGCAGCCAAAAGAACGCAGGATGGTGAACATGGCCTGCACTCGCTCCACTGGGGAGGAGAAAAGAAAGGATCAAAACCAATTAGCTTGTTGTACTCTGAAAAACAAATGCTTTTACAAAGGTTCTGATCAGTGGTAGGCAGCACTAATCCAAAAATTAGCTCTGCAATTTCTAAAGCGCTTATGAAAATATTTAGGTCTGCAACTTCAAAAGCGCTTACGCCACAGAAAAACTAGCGTAAGCCAATTTTAAAGCAAAAGTCAAATTTGACACTTGCTAGCTGACAATAATTCATGTTCAATATATGTACAATACTGCCACCTAGCAGTGTATGAAGTCCTTTACAACTTAATTCTACAACCGCCGATTGCTGGGGATGTGATTTCCTGAAACAGAACTTTGGCTGTCTGGTCCTTGCCTTCCTACGTAGCTCCGCTCAATTCTAGTTTCCCTTCACTGCTCCGTCTGGGACTTCTCCCATTGAGATGGATTTCACTGGCAGATATTTAGCCAGGCCAATCAGAGCTTTACAGCTTGACTGTAAAGTTGAAGAAAAATATGTTTTTGTTACAAATAAAAAAACTAAAATATGACCCCCATTAGCACTCGGTATAATGGGGGTCATATTTTAGTTTTTTTAATCTAATTTTAATCTCAGTGTAAATCTAGCTGTTCTGTGAACCTGAGTTTGTTCCAGAGCATTAGTGATCCAACAGCATCAGGAAGACCAAGGATCACAGCAGACAGGTCAGGGATATACAGTTTTTTTTCCCACCAATGTCCACTAAAGCAATGTGAATCTCAGAATTACCTTTCTGTATGTACAGGCCCAATTCCTGTATTTTTACAAGTATTCATACTTGTACAAAATGACCCGATATTCGGAACGAGTGAAGTGAAGGACAGGGTCTGGTTTAAACCAGGCAATTTGGCTCCTGGTGTTAAAAAATTTAAAAGTTGTTGAGGATTGCTAGTTCGGCTGTTTGTTTGTCTTTTTCTTTTGTTTGTTGTAGATTTTTCATTAAAGAAGCATCAATAAAGTAATTTTAAAACTGTTTATTGGAAAACTGAAGCGATGCATTCTGGGTACATGACGGATTTGATTTGTGACGGGAAACGAAAGCATGGAGTACAGGAAACTATCTTCCCTTCAAAATAAGAGCTTGGATTTTAAAGTTTTCCATGTAGTTGCTCCAGTTCTATCCAGAGAAATTTGGCATTATCAAAGTGTGACGTGTTTTGATTACATTAAATCTGATGTATGTACTTATAAAATTTATAAAATTTTCCATTAAGAGGTTATAATTAGGATCTCTTCTCATGTTCTGATGCATTGTTTTGTCTCTCCTCCAAGAGACTTCTTCAGTCTGATGAGTTTCAGGTGAACTCAGCCTTATAAGCATTGCCTCCACATGGTGGACAAACAGGTTGGTCACATGCAAAAGAGAACCATCGCCTAACAATAGATGGTTCTCAAATGACGTAGCGACCTGCATATCACATGATCAAATCACCATATTTGTGGGTCAGAATGCAGAAGAGGGGATAGTCTACAGCACAGAAAAATAAACATCTGGTCTACAGTCTAGATTGTTTTTATTATAATTTGTTTTAGCAGTCATGGAGCAAGTTTGAGTTGGAGTTAGTTGAGCAGCGAAACACTCATAAAAAAACTGACAGCGTAAAAACACCATACTACGTAGCAGAACTGTCGGCAAAGTGACGTGACTTTGTGGCTGGTGATAATCAACCACAAAGATTTCACCCTCCTCGGGATTCCAGAGTGTGTTCAGATCACTTGTTCAGCACAGAAAAAAAAAAGTTTTATTTCCCTGAAAAATCCTCTAGGTGCCTCTAACAATAAAACAGAAAACACAACTAAATTATTATTTTTCCTTTGGGATCAGTAAAGTCAGTCTGTTGCTCTAAAAACTGAAAAAAAAGTTTAATTCCTTAAAGCAGAGGTTCTCAAACTGGGGTCTCAGGACCCCCAGGGGTCGACAAGCTGTATCTGGATGGTCCTCAGAAATTTTCAATAAATTGTTAATTTGGTTTTATTTAAATATATATATGCAAATGGGCAACAATGCACTCATAAAACAAATACACTAAACCAAACAAAAAATACTATTTCCATGGAATTCAGGGGTTAAAATGAAAGTAAATTATTTTATTATTACCTAATTTCCCTCTGGGATCAATAAAATATTTTTGAATTGAATTTGAATTGAATTTTAAAACACCATGGGTTTTACCTGGACAATTTTCACCCTTATAAGGGGTCCCCAGACTCAAAATGTTTTGAGAACCCATGCCTTAAAGGCACAGTGTGTAGAATTTGTTGTTTTCAGCGACATCTAGTGGTTGAGTGGTTGAATCATCCTCCCTGGTCCTCCCCCCACCCCCGCTTCCAAACRCAAAGGAGTTKCTACGGTGTCTCTCAGGTGTCAAAAACCTTTGATAATTCCAACCGCGATGTCTACCAGCAGCTTCAGGGCTAGTGATGTTTCAAGTGGTAAGATTATGAGCTTTAATAAGTAAAACTATCCCAGCTACAATGACAGACAACAAATATTACATTTATAGTATTTCAACTAAAACCGTTTTTGACGCTGCCACCGCAGTTTGTCCTTCATGAGCCTTCGTAGACAAGTTGGCGGCTGCCTGTGTGGCGACCCACGACCATGGAGATATAAACAGCTTTTTATAGGGTAAAAATAATAAAACAAGGTCTTTGTCTGCAATGATTAGACATGTTTTTTTATTATTGTCATTAGTGATTATCTCAATTTCGGCTAAAAGAATTGACAAAATCCTACACAATGTGCCTTTAAAGGAGACATATCATGTGACAAATACCTCAGGTGATCTGAGTCTGTGTTGGGGTTTGAGCTCAACATCTGTAAAAAAAAAAAAAAACTACAAAACTTTAAAAGATGCTGTGACAGTCATCTTGGACAGGGTTAACTCCAAAAGTTAGCTAGCTGCAGTTGGAAATCTAAGAATTACTTTTTGAATGTTTAATTGAAATCCATCTAGTGATTCACAAGACTTTTGCTAGCAGACACACATAGCAAAGCAATTAAATGATTGCCCAAAGTATCTGGTACATTCTTGTACATACCTTGTAAGTACAAGGTGTAATACTGGGCTGCATTTTGTTTTACTTCCTTGAAGACTATAAGTATTTGTTTTTAAAGCAGGCAGGTACTCACCACTCAGACTCTGTCCGGTTGTACCGGCTTGTTTAAGGAGTGCGTGTGTGAAAGCTTGACTCGCTGTGGTCTTTCCTGTCCCGCTGCGTCCAACGACACACACACTGTGGTCCCTCCTGGTGCCCACCATGGATAAATACACCCGTTTGACAAGAGCTGCCAGAGCAGGGGGGGCGTCCCACACAGACTCCCCTCGCCGCGACTTTGGGGTCTGAAGGAAAATAAAAATAAAAGCATGAACGATCCCATACACTTTGCTGTTGTAAGACTGTTATATTTGCAGAGAGAGAATATTTTTTTAAAAAGACATGATGTTTGATCTGACCTTGCTGTGGGTCTGCAGGGGGGGCCACAGGCTGACCAGGTTGGGTCCGGCAGACGTGAGGGGCATGTTGGTTTTAGCTCGGCTGATCAGTGTGTGCAGAACTCCACATTCATTCACACTTTGAAGGTCGCTCAGGTCCTCACACAGGTCTAACTCTGGGGGGTTACACTGTGGGGGGGGGGGACAGTTTGTTAAAGGGACACTTCATCAAAACATCAATCATGAACAGATAAAATTAAACTGTTTCTTATCCATCTCATTTTGCTACACATCCTTAAAATGTTTAGTCTGTACTTATAAGCAACTCAAACAACAAATAAAAGAACAATGTTCAAACTGATTCGATATAACAAAAGTAAAACATTTGTATAAAAATGCTGTGAACAATAAAACTTCTTAATTTCCAATGAAAAATACAAGAGCTGGTGGACATACTGTATTAGTCTCAAAGGTCAAGCAGCTGTCAATAATTGTACCAAGATATCTGTAATGTACAGCTTCTACAGCCTGTCCATGGATAAAAACTGGAGGGCATGGAGGAGGCTTCTTTCTAAAATCAATTAACATTTCTTTGTTTTCGAGACGTCCAGAAAGAGCTACTGAGAGAAGCTAGCGTGTTAAGATACGCATAGTTAGCCGTCATGTGCAAGCTTGATTGGTGTGGTTTTCCCTTGAGAAGTAGGCTATTCCACCTATTTTTTATTTTAAACTTTATTAAATTCTTAAAATACAAAATTCTATATACAGTACAATAAAAAAGAAAGAAAATACAATGAAATGAAAGGCAGCACAGAGAAGAAAAAAATCTCACATCTGCCCCTTTTTCCTCAAGTATAAATTCAAACAATAGTAATTTTCAGTTAACAAAACAAAAACCTTCCTAGAACAACAATTTTATGAATGCACATTTTATTATTTCGTTTTTTTTTTTTCAACAATCCAACCTTTATTATTCCCTTGAACATGAACAGTGATTTGGCACTTTTAACATCAATTTCCAGATCATTCTGACTCCTTGGATTAAGGCGCAAAATTCTTTCAAACATGTTGTAAATTTAGGTTTCATGAACAACTCTATCCCTTTTACATTATAACAGCTCTCTCTCTCTTTGCAAAGATTTTCTGGATGTTTAAAGGTAATGTGTTTTTGTGAGCTTTATACATAACTAACAAAATATTGTAATCAACCAAATCGTAAAATTTCAATAACGTCAATTTACAAAATAATATATTAGATGGATAATGGTAACGTTTGAGTGATAATTCTTATAGCTCTTTTCTGCAATTTTATCACCTGTTTCCACTTTAAGACACTTGCTTTTATTTTTCTCAGTCGTGTGCAAAAAAATCCCAAATTGAACTTTGCTGCTTTCTCCCAAATTTTTGCCGTTGCCATTTGGTAGACCAGCGCTGATCAGCAGCAGACTGTAAACAAGTGTTGTTACAGACCACAGCTAATGTGAAACTGATCCAAGATTTGTTTAATCAGTCCACACGGCTTGAAATAAGTTGACTAAAACTAAGGATATTTTATTTGTATAAAGTTAGTTTTAGTTAATTTGTAGAAAAATAATACAGTTCAGTTTGTTGTTGCTTTTTCATTTAATTACAGTTTTTATTTATTTCATTTAACTAAAGTGTTTTATCAATTTCAGTTTTGGTTATTTAGTTAACTTTAGTTAACTCAGATAACCCTGCATCATTGAACTCTAATCAGTTTTAAATCCCTGCAAATGAAAAGAATTAAAATACATTCCCACTGCATGATGCTGCCACCACCATGCTTCACAGTAAGGATAATGTTGTTGAGAGGCGTTTGCTCCTAATGCTGTCTTTATTTCTTGAAATAATGTATTTCCTGACACTTTCAATAACTTCCATCAGTTGAAGTTATTGAAATTCTATGATTTGGTTGATTATAACATTTTGTTAGTTATGTATAAAGCTCACAAAAACACATTCGGCTTCATGCAAGAACCGTTCGTACACACAGATTTGTTCATAAGTTGTGCGTACGAGTGATTTAGGAGAATTTGTGGCATTCACCAATGTTTTCGTATTCTAAGAT
>NW_013952660.1:301739-303317 GCF_001266775.1 Austrofundulus limnaeus
AACTAACTAACTAACTAACTAACTAACTAACTAACTAACTAACAACTAACTAACTAACTAACTAACTTTTCAGTTCCATCAGGGTTATCTTTAGCCTCCTGGTTTCTGCCCTCATTGCCTGGTCCACACTGGGGGTGGTCCTGGTTTTTCATTTTGGCTTCACTTTTTGTTGAATGACATGTTGGAATCTGATTTGTAAACTTCATGTTAGATTTGAATAATTTCAGAACTTGTTAAAAATCATGATATTATTATTTCTTCATGCAGGATTTTGTGCTTTTCTGTTTTTTTTCCCCTGTGGTCATGATTTCGTTGTGTCTGTGTTTATCTGCTCCTCAGTGTTTCTTCCCCAGCTCCTCCTCCTTGTTGGCCTTTTGCTTTATTTAGTAAACAAACTTGTTTTTTGAGCTCCTTTGTGCCTTCCTGATACTGGGTCCTAAATGCCTTAAAAACTGTCACTTCATACATATAACCTTAGATGCAAGGTCTTCATCCCTGTTCCTCATGACCCACTGTCCTGCAGGTTTTAGATGTTTCCGTTTCACCTGATTCAAAGGATTAAATCACCTACTCTACCTCTGCCCTAGAACTAACTAAGGGGGAAATTTCTTTTCCCCATGACATTACCTTTTCAACTTCATACTCCATGACGTCATGTAGAGTGCCATCTGTGTCCAGGCGAACCCGCACTCGGCCTTCTGGGAGTTCAGGTGTACCTTCATCTGGCTTCAGCTGAGTGGCTGAGAAGAAGAAGAGAGAAGCTCCGTCATTAACATCAACACAGAGTTTAGCTGAATCTGTCTCAATGATCCCTGTTTAATAAAAGGTCAGAGGTCAGGGTTGTGTCCAGGGCCATACGAGAAATACGTGAGGACTTTAGCCGGCTAAAACAAGCAGCTGGAGCTAATGTGAAACATGATATGTAAGCAACGCTTCTAGCTATGAGATTACGACAGACTGTGTCAGAATTAATCAACAACTCTGCTAATCCAGAAACAAGATAACAGTGGTGTGTTACAATCTGTTCATGAGCTGAAGAAACAAGTGCAGGAACTCAAAAAAGTGACTTACTTGAACACACAATGGCTGCTTTTACTTTTTAATTAGCAAGTTATTTTATTATGTTTTTCTAATAATCTTTTTCATGTCATTATATATAAGCAACAACAGATCATTACTGATTTAAAAAGGGTTTTTTTTCTGAATAACTGTTATTTCATTGCAAAAACTGTCCATCTAACCAAGTTTTAAAATCTTATATCCAGTCAAAAAAAAAAATCATTTTGATCTTGTTTTGAGACTGATTTACTAAACAAGAACTGATTGTGTAAGAATAATAATCTTGTTTTCAGAATGTGTAAGATTATTTGTCTTGTTAGTCTGAAAATTTGACTCAAATTAAATCAAAATATCTGCCTGTGGAGTAAGAAAATTTTACTTTGTAAGACTTCTTGAACCGTGACTCTACAGGGACGTTCTCACACTTTGAATATGTTTGTTTCTTATAAGGCTGGGCTCATTTTATGATGTATGGCACAGACTAAATAAAGTACTACTAATACTATTACTATAACAAAG
>NW_013952660.1:305549-312973 GCF_001266775.1 Austrofundulus limnaeus
CTTGGGTTGTTACCGACATCTGGTGAAAATTTCATGTCATTAGCACCTCTAGTAATATATTTACTGAGAAAAATGGTGACGTGTTCAATACTTATTTTACACACTGTATCTTGATTTACAAAGCACTGATGCTTATTTTGTGAGTGATTTTTGAGACTCTCCAGACTTGGCTCAACTTACGTGTGCCTTTGTTTCAACAGGAAGTGTCTGCAACCAGTCAGATGTCTTCCTTGTTTCAGCCAATCATAGGAATGCACCCCCACATGGGGCATCCCTTAGCAAAATGTAGTATACTTGAAATTAATTTTGACAAGTATACTTGAGTATAAGTTTAAGTATATCAAGTATACTAGGCACCATGTACTTTTAGTGCCTAGAAAGTATAGTAATTTAATACTTGTTTGTACTAAATTGATATTTTTTTGTTTATAAAAAGTATGTTTTAAGTATACTGTTATAATGTTTATAAATTTACTAAAAAGAAGTATACTTTGAGTACATGTCATTAAATATACTAAAGTTTATAAAAGTGTATTTTGCTAAGATTACTTTGATTTACCATGTATATTGACTGATGTACGTATACTTGCAGTTTACTAACAAGTTTCCTTTAGGACTAAATTGGCCCACAATAACTTTATGAAGGCATACTCAGAAGTATACTGAAAGTAATCTTCTAAGTATACTTTTAGTTTAATCTTGAAATATACTTCAAATAAAGCAGTCTGTGTGAAAATGTACTTTCAGTGCACTACTGAAGTTTATCTCGGTCAAAAGTTTAAACATTAGCCTAGACTAAGTATACTTGAACTTTTAGTATACTTTTAGTACAAGCCAAGTATAGAGTAAGACAGGGCTATTCAACTAAACTGCTCCGGGGGCCACAGTAACTGCCAGTCAACAGCTGAGGGGCCGAACACCCAGCAATTAAAGTTATTATGTAAATAAACCAAGTTTTAAAAAGATCTGTTACCTTTGAATTAGTTTATTTTGTTGCATTTAATCATGAATACAACATACAGAACCCTATAAAAGTAGTGATAATTACACATTCTCAAAAACAACAAAAAGAACACATTATGCCTCCTATTTGACACAAATAATATTTTGACATCTCTGATTGCCACATTTTAAACCAATTTTATTTTCACTTTCATCCTTTTATCTTCAACTGCTTGTAGTTTTAACTGTCTTGAGTGTTTATAGAAATATTTTTACCAGCTTCTAGCCAAGATTCTGATGTTTCTGTAGACACCAAACATGTCTATGTTTAACCAAAAGAACTTGGAGTAATTAAAGTATAAAACTGGGGGTTTGGGCTTAAGAGATGAATGAAACAATTGGCGGGCCGAACTTTGGTCACTCGCGGGTGTGATGTGGCCCATGGGCCGCCAGTTGAATAGCCCTGGTGTAAGATAAACATGGTTAAGTATATCTCGGATAAGTACATAAAAAGTAAACTGGAAGTATACTCTTTTATTATTTTTTTTTTAAGTTTAAAATTAGAATTCTTAAAGGATACTTGCATATATTATTTTTTTGCTAAGGCACGATTTCCTTACAAGCCAACTGACCCAATAAAACAGTGCTGTAACCAGAGCTGGTTCACTTTATGGAACCGGATCAATCGGAGTCAGTCACTAAAACAAACAGACCTCCGTTCTAACTCGCTCTGTGATGCTGGTGTCGGCCTGCCGTCCCTCTGGTTCCTGCCTCTCCTCCGTCTCTTTGCTCTCCATCGTCGCTCCTTTCTCCTGCTGCTGCTTCTGTTTTGGGTTCTCCGTGTCTCGTTTGGTTTCTGCCTTACCATCAGAGTCAGGAGTCGTTTTGCAGAAATGAGAGGAGGAGCCGCCGTCCGAATGGGCCGAGCTGCACCTTATTTGTTTGTTGTTGTTGAGCTGTTCGGCCTTCAGGGACATCTCTGCCTCCAGGATCGGCGGAGTCTGGTCTGGGAGGAGGAACTGTTGCACGAGGCCATCACTCAGTTTGCTCGGCTGAAAGTGAGGAGGGAAAATAAGTTGTGGTTTGAATGACGAACTCTTTTACCTTCTTACCAGCAATAAATAAAATCAATGTTCATTCCAGGAAACATGAAGCTACAGTTTGCAGCCGAAGTTTTTCAAAGAATGTTTCCTTTTTTGGGTTTTTATTTCCAGTTTTTAACCTCAACATCAGAGTTCTGATCATATTTTGAAAAAAAAAATATCTGATTCTAACCCTGTAGATCACAGATACACAGAGTTTATACAGATTTAGAGTTTATAGTTTGGGAACTCACCAAGTACCAATACTGAGAACCTACTGAGTTAGAACCTAACATTACACAATGACTTAAAAAATATATTTTTTAATAGGTCTTTGACTGGATCAAATCAAATACAACACAATATATACTGTTGAAACATTTTGAAATAAATTAAAATAAACTTTTCTCTCAACTTGTAGAATTGTCGTAAAAATTATACTGACAAATGTCTCCCTTCCAATGTAAAGCAGTATTAATACCAATATTCCTGTACCGAAACTGGCAGTGGTGGGTACCAGCCTGCTAAAGCGCAAATCCGTTAATTGCGGACCTAAATATTTCATTTGCGCTTTAGCAGTCTTACTAATTTTTATAATTCATAAGCAGATTTGCGCTTTCTAAAATTAAAATGCATTTAACATATTATACAGATGTTATGATAGAGGAAGACTGACATCTAGTGGTCAACTGGAGCAACTACATGGAAAACTTTAAAATCCAAGCTCTTATTTTGAAGGGAAGATAGTTTCCTGTTCTCCGTGCTTTCGTTTCCTGTCACAAATCAAATCTGTCATGTACGCAGAATGCATCGCTTCAGTTTTCCAATAAACAGTTTTAAAATTACTTTGTTGATGCTTTTTTAATGAAAAATCTACAACAAACAAAAGAAAAAGACAAAGAAGCAGCTGAACTAGCAATCCTCAACAACGTTTTAATTTTTACACCAGGAGCTAAAGGTCAGGAAATCACATCCCCAGAAATCGGCGGTTGTAGGATTAAGTTGTAAAAGAGTTCATACACCGCTAGTTGGCAGAGTTGTGCATATACAGTATTGTACATGAATTGTTGCCAGCTAGTAAGTGTCAAATTGAACTTGCGCTTTAAAATTAGCTTCCGCTAGTTTTTCTATGGCATAAGCGCTTTTGAAGTTGCGGACCTAAATATTTTCATAAACGCTTTAGAAATTGCGGAGCTAATTTTTGGATTAGCGTTGCCCACTGGTATTGGTATTGGTTCCAAATATCGGGTCATTTTGTACAAGTATGAATACTTGTAAAAATACAGGTATTGGGCCTGTACATACATACAGGTAATTCTGAGATTCACATTGCTTTAGTGGACATTGGTGGAAAAAAAACTGCATATCCCTGACCTGTCTGCTGTGTTCCTTGGTCTTCCTGATGCTGTTGGATCACTAATGTTCTGGAACAAATAACTCGGGTTCACAGAACAGCTAGATTTATAATGAGATTAAAATTAGATTTAAAAAACTAAAATATGACCCCCATTAGCACTCAGTAGAGTGCTAATGGGGGTCATATTTTAGTTTTTTTATTTGTAACAAAAACATATTTTTCTTCAACTTTACAATCAAGCTGTACTTTGTGTTGTTCTGTGGCATAAAATACCTTTAAAAATACTTTGCAGTTTGTAGTTGTAATGTATTTGATGTCAGTTTGACGTGTTTTTATTCCACTCGTACTTTGGGTGGATGACTCACTGCTCGCTCCTCTTTGACATCTGGTTCTTTATGTTTGGTCTCCTTCTCCGAGTCTCGGACCAGCTGTTTTAGGAAGCCCCCCGGAAGAACGGACAGAGGCTGTGCAGGCACGGTCACAGCCACAGGCTTCTTCTCTTCCTTTATCTGCAGCGTTGATGAGAAATCACATCAAACTCACTTCACCAGAACGTCTCATCTGAGTTGTTTTAGTTCTACATGCTGAGGTGGCGCTTTCATCCCAACAAAAACACATTCATGGCTTTTTAAAGTCTAAAAGCAAAATGATAATAAACTTATTGATAAACACTTTGAAAAGCTGATCTGAATATGGACGGTTTAGTTTGAATGACAAACATGAGGCTTGTGTTTTTCATCTGTACTTTTTAGAATTAATTTGAATTCTTTTTTTATTAAAGGATGGAGCGATTATTTAAGTCAGAAGTATCGGGTCCTGGAGAGGTGCAATCCGGTTTTTTTGACTTGTTCCTCTGCTCCAACACCTGATCAGTGACTGAATCACCACTTCATGTTCTGCAGAAGCCTGTTAATTATCCATTAAATCAGGTGTGTTGGAGCAGAGAGACCTCTTAAAGCCACAGGAGCGTGGACCTCCAGGACCATGACTGCAGACCCCTGATATAAGCTTTAAATATTATTGTGGTTGTTTTTTCAAACCACACAGGGTTAAAATTCCACCTACAGGCTCAAATATATACATACACTCATCTATTTTTATAATAAATGATCCTGAACTGACTGAAGCACCTTAACTTCTCATCAGGCGGCATGACGGCTCAGTGGTTAGCACCGACGCCTCACAGCAAGAAGGTCCTGGGTTCGATCCCCGGTTCGGACCTGGGGTCTTTCTGTGYGGAGTTTGCATGTTCTCCTCGTGCTTGCGTGGGTTTTCTCCGGGTACTCCAGTGTCCCCCACAACACAAAAACATGTACAATAGGTTGCCTTCAGGCCCAGGCCGCCCTTGAAAAAGAGATCTGAGATCTCAATGGGATTTGCCTGGTAAAATAACAGTAAATAAAATAAATAAATAAATAAAAATCAGAGATCATGATTAACGGCAGCCATTGTTCCACTTTTTCAACATAAAGAGAACTAATCTGATAAAACTCAGAACTGTGAGGAAGTTCAATGGACTCAGTGAAGATCTAAGAAGGAGACTTGTAGACTCAAACAAGTTGGGAAAGTTTTTTGGAGCCATTTCTAAACCACTTCAGATGCCCCTTTTCCACTAGTGCCACTTAGTGTAGTGTCAGTACAGTCAGTGTTAGTACGGTCAGTGTCGGTACAGTCGGTGTCAGTACGGTCAGTGTCGGTACAGTCAGTGTCAGTACGGTCAGTGTCGGTACGGTCAGTGTCAGTACGGTCAGTGTCGGTACAGTCAGTGTCGTTATGGGTCAGTGTCTGTACGGTCAGTGTCGGAACAGGTCAGTGTCGGTATGGTCAGTGTTGGTACAGTCAGTGTCGTTACGGGTCAGTGTCGGTACGGTCAGTGTCAGAACAGGTCAGTGTCAGAACGGGTCAGTGTTGGTACGGTCAGTGTCGGTACAGTCAGGGTCAGAACAGGTCAGTGTCAGAATGGGTCAGTATCGGTACGGTCAGTGTCGGAACAGGTCAGTGTCAGAACAGGTCAGTGTCGGAACAGGTCAGCGTCGGTTCGGTCAGCGTCAGTACAGTCAGTGTCAGAACAGGTCAGTGTCGGTACGGTCAGTGTCGGTACGGTCAGTGTCGATACGGTCAGTGTCGGTACGGTAAGGTCAGTGTCGGTACGGTCAGTGTCGGTACGGTCAGTGTCGGAACGGTCAGTGTCGGAACAGGTCAGTGTCGGTTCGGTCAGTGTCAGAACGGTCAGTGTCGGTACGTTCAGTGTCGGAATGGGTCAGTGTCGGTATGGTCAGTGTTGGTACGGTCAGTGTTTGTATGGTCAGTGTCGGTACGGTCAGTGTCAGAACAGGTCAGTGTCGGTACGGTCAGTGTCAGAACAGGTCAGTGTCGGTTCGGTCAGCGTCGGTACAATCAGTGTCAGAACAGGCCAGTGTCGGTATGGTCAGTGTCGGTACGGTCAGTGTCAGTACGGTCAGTGTTGGAACAGGTCAGTGTCGGTTCAGTCAGTGTCAGAACGGTCAGTGTCGGTACGGTCAGTGTTGGTACGTTCAGTGTCGGAATGGGTCAGTGTCGGTATGGTCAGTGTTTGTATGGTCAGTGTCGGTACGGTCAGTGTCAGAACAGGTCAGTGTCAGAATGGGTCAGTGTCGGTACGGTCAGTGTCAGAACAGGTCAGTGTCGGTACGGTCAGTGTCAGAACAGGTCAGTGTCGGTACGGTCAGCGTTGGTACAGTCAGTGTCAGAACAGGTCAGTGTCGTTACAGTCAGTGTCGGAACGGTCAGTGTCGGAACAGGTCAGTGTCGGTACATTCAGTGTCGGAATGGGTCAGTGTCGGTATGGTCAGTGTTGGTATGGTCAGTGTCGGTACGGTCAGTGTCTGTACGGTCAGTGTTGGAATGAGTCAGTGTCTGTATGGTCAGTGTTGGTACGTTCAGTGTTCGTATGGTCAGTGTTGGTACGGTCAGTGCCAGAACGGTCAGTGTTGGAAGAGGTCAGTGTCGATATGGTCAGTGTTGGTACGGTCAGTGTTGTTACGCTCAGTGTTGGTACGGTCAGTGTCAGAACAGGTTAGTGTCGGAACGGGTCAGTGTCGGAATGGGTCAGTTCAGGTACTTTTCCATTGACGTTCCAGTCTGGTTCCAGTGGGTGTGTTTTGGGTGGTTGGTGGAGGTAGTTTTTTGGGTTTTTTGAAAAAAATAGTTAATGCACAAAATGAGAGATGGAAACAAATTTGCTGAATAAGTTCTGAAATTTTAAAAATTTGCTAAAAATTCTAATTAAAGTTTGGTGGAAACAGAACTAATGTCACTGCTACAATTGAAAAAATGGCTCCTTGAATTGTTGTTGTAAAGGCAGCTCAAACGCAACCAGTGACTCCACCCCATAGCCAATCAGTGATGAACTGTGTTCTGATGTCGCATTTTGGTGTCGACTGGGACCACTTAGAACCACAATAAAGTAGGTACTAAAAAAAAACTGGTTCCAAGAATCTGGCCTAATGGAAATGGCTCGGAACTGTACCGACACTACACTAAGTGGCACTAGTGGAAAAGGGTCAGCATATGGATGTTACAACTTTGTTGAGGTCTGGAAGAGGACCTAATCTGGCCTCAGATGAAAGGAAATTATTTAGATTATTAAAAACATGGGATGACCCAAATGCTTATTGGAGGAAGGTTTTATGATTAAACGAAACAAAGACTGAGCTGTTTGGACACAACTGATCTTCGAAGGATGTTTGGAGGAGTCTATCTGTCAAACACAGTGATGGCAAGATGTTGTGGGTCCCAACGGGACCATAATCCAAAAACTGGTTTCTGATTGGACTGCTAATATCTGTACCAGAAAACCAACCAATTTGAAATAATTCTTCCAAGATTAAAAATTAAATATTAAACAATTGTCATGATCTGTGTTTATTCTTCCTTGGTTTTTCTAGTGTTTCTGTATTTTCCTGTGTATACAGTGGGGAAAATAAGTATTTAGTCAGTCACCAATTGTGCAAGTTCTCCCACTTAAAAAGATGAGAGAGGCCTGTAATTGACATCATAGGTAG
>NW_013952660.1:313999-318139 GCF_001266775.1 Austrofundulus limnaeus
TTGTGGGCAGGTGTCTTTTATACTGTTAACGACTTCAAACAGGTGCCATTAATTCAGGTAATGAGTGGGGGAAAGTGGAGCCTCTTGAAAAAGAAGTTACAGGTCTGTGACAGCCAGAAATCTTGCTTGTTTGTAGGTGACCAAATACTTATTTTCCACCATTATTTGCAAAAAAAATTCTTTAAAAGTCAGACAAAATGATTTTCTCAAATTTTTTTTCACATTTTGTCTCTCATAGTTGAGGTCTACCTATGAAGTCAATTACAGGCCTCTCTCATCTTTTCAAGTGGGAGAACTTGCACAATTGGTGACTGACTAAATACTTATTTTCCCCACTGTACCTGCCTCTGTGTTCCCTCCCAGGCACACCTGATCCTCATGTTTCCTCCCCAGGTGTTTCCAATCAGTCCCTCATTTAGTCACCCATTGTCTTCACTTCCCTGTCAGATCATTGTGCTGTCAACCCCAGACAGTGTGGTGTCCTCCCATGTTCCGTGTGTTTTTTTCTCAGAAGAGTTCTGTACGTTTTTGCTGCCACGACAGCCTTTTGTTGTTTGTTTAATAAATTCCCTTTTTTCCTGAGTTCTGGATTTTTACCTGATCCTTGGGTTGATCTTGCCTGTAACCCCACAATAATCAGCCAAATTTACCAGAAAATCCTGCGACTTGCTAAGTAACCAGTTATTGTTGTATACTCTGTATATTGTTGAGTTTGTCTAGTTTAAAACAGTGGTCCTTAAACGTTTCAGCTTTTGAAATAATATCAGCAGAGACGTGTGCACCCAAATATTTTTGGTTAATAAATATTTGTATCAGGCCAATAAACAATATTCATTATGCTACGATTATCTATTTTAAGTGCACTAGCCTCACTCTTTTGTAACAACAAATGCAAAGATATAAGATGGTGTTTTGGGACCTCACCATGTTCCAACTTTCAAGACCACTAGTTTGAAATTTTAAACAACCTCAATAAATTCAAACCTGTGCACCAGTTTCTTCTGTGTGTTATACTATATGATGGTCACATCCTGGGAAAAAAACAATTCATGTAATGGGGCATCAAGTGTGAAGTAAAATGGTAAAAAAAAAAAAAAGAATAAAATGTCACTAACACATTTCCATCATTTAGCTCACATGTTAACATTTTGTTGTTATTTAGCTCACTCTTCTTACATGATGTTTTTTTACTGAATATAAGACTTAAATGCTAAATATATGTGTGCTAAAGTAGCAGCATTAACAACGGTTAACGGTTAGCATTCATTACTTATATTATATGTGTCGTTTAGCTGGCTTTCATTAGCTCAACACAGGGACGGTTCTAGGGGCGGGGCCACAGGAACATTGACCCCTGCTGAAATTTGATTTGCCCCCTGAAATGCCCCTGTCACTCATCTGTCCTTGCCCAAGAGTGATGATGCTGGTTCCATGTCTAAACACTAGAGGCGCTAATGAGCCAAATAGAAAAGTACAGCATAAATGAAGCTTACAGAAGTATTTTTCTTTTCTTAAAATTTGAAAAATCCTGTAGAAAAGGCATTTTAACTCACAAATGTTGGCTGGATTATCTCAAATGTGTGTTTGAGAGTATTTTTGTCTATGTACTGTAAAATGCATTGGTAAGGAGAATTTGCAGTGCAAACCGTTTTAAAATTACATTACAAGTGATTAAATGTGTGACTGGTAAAATATATATATACACCATACCAAAACCAGTTAGTTGTGTGCAAGGACGCTGAATAAATACTTGGCCCCTCTATGAATATTGTGGCCCCTTACTAAGAAAAGTCCTAGATCTGCTACTGGCTCAAAATGGACGTGTGTGTCTGTGTGAGGATGACTGGGAGCTGAAAAGTCACCTCTGGACTCGCTCCGGTTCTTCAGAAAACATACATTCAGGTCAAATGTGGGATCATTCAAGTAAGGTTCAATTGTATCCTGAGCAGCTATTTTCCAAAACCAAAAATGTTGCTGCTATTTATTACTGTTATTATTTTTATTATTATTATTATTATTACAACTAAGACAGGTTGTAAATGGCCTGAAGCCTTGTGTTGATGTGCAGAAATGGGTGTGACAGAAAAGGTAGGAGGTTCGTAAAAAGACAGAGGCCAATTTTAAAGTGTTTACAAAGAGCTATGATGCAAAGTAAAATACATTTTTGATTTATACACATACACAGAATTTTCATAACAACTGAAGGTGATATACAGTAGTTACTTGATTTAGGTATAAAATTGAATTATATGCCTGAGAAACAAATAATATTATCTCTAACTTTTACATTTAGATTGACATATTTAGATTGAGAGTTTAACACTTAGACATACCATTTAACATTTAGTAAAAATTAGCAAAGTGTAAGGGCAGTGAGCTAAATAATACATCAATGGATTTTTCTACAATTATACACTGACAAAGTGAGCTAAATGAGGCGCCCCATAGTCGTGTTAGTCATTAAATAACATTCATGATTGTGAAGAGTGGATGTAAACGTCTGAGCACAGATGTACCACAGACCAGGAGGTGCCAGATGACTGAAGTAACAAGTCTAGTTCGTTCCTTGTATCCACATTCTTCAGTCTTTTTACCATGAGCTCTACGAGGAAACATGACTCAGCAGCTCTGGTGACTAACAGCAGGGACTGTGAGGCAGCAAACAGAGCCGCTGGCCAACAGACTGACATTTAACTAACAGCTTTCACCTGCTGATTACAACAGGGAGTATCAGAAAGGTCACCAGGACAGCTGCTTCACATTCTGAGACCAGCTTCTGTCAGTGTTCCAGTCAAACTGTGTGGACCAAACAGCTCGCTCGCCTCTTTAAAGATATTTATAATTCATCATTCATTATTTTTTATTGCCAATTTTACACCAAAAGCTTCCAGAGTGTGATTTTAAAAATGTTTTATTAAATTGAACATATAAATGTTTAGTGAACTCAATACAAGATGGCTGCCATGGCCAACAGACACTCTGAAACACAAAATAGGCGTAACTCAGTCTGTTTTATAGATACTGAGCTACAACCTGGTGTAGCTGAGCATTAACACTAAATGGACTTATCTACATGCCGAGCAATATTTTTTATCTAAAACTTCAGCGCTAACTGTTCATTTGATGTTCAGTTAAACGTTTGTTGTCAGCATAATTCAAGATGGCCACCACAGCTAATCTACTTTAACCAACAGTGTCTGTGTCTCAGTTCATGGGTTGCAGCTGAAGTAGTTTTTGGCTGTTTGTGTCATTGCTCTACATCAGAGGTGTCCAAAGAGGGGTCCGCGGGCCAAATTTGGCCCGCCAAGCCATTTGATTTGGCCCACTAGTTGTCCTGGTTCCTTGATTGTAATATCCTGTCTTATGTAGATATACTATATTTACACTTAGTCTTTTCAACCATTGGTCCAACTATAGGTACAAGGAGCTGTAGTCAGATAGTCCTAACTCATGGTGGTACTTTATCCTTGAACTTAAAATACAAGTAACTTCAAGAGACATTTATATTAGATTTAAGTCCATATCTAGATTTCCACACCTTATAAGACCACATATACCGGGTACTCAAATTTTAAATTATGAAAAGTCCCATGAGCCTTTGTTACAGAGCAAATGTTGAATTTTTTCCATGTCCATGGGCTGAAAAAACAAACAAAAAAATGAGGGCAACCGCACTGGCTGCTAGCTTAATCATAAAAAATACAACTTTACTTGAAGTATTTGCATTTCGTGTATTTTATTATTGCATTTGGCCCGTCACCCTCAGATTGATTTTAATCTTGGCCCTCTCAGGGAAAATGATTTTTAATCTTGGCCCTCTCAGGCAAAATGCTTGGGCACCCCTGCTCTACATGGTAGGCTGTCCCAATTCGTAGTCGCCTACTCATGCGGCCGATAACACCCAAAAACGTAGGCTGCATCCTACGCTGTCAAGAGTATCCCAGAATTCATTGCACTGTCAGCAAACTAAACATGAAAACGAAGACGGCTGAGTGTTTTTTTTTTTTTAATTTTACGACAGAGTTTTATTTTTATTTTATTTTTCACAGTGGAGTTTGAAAATTTATCACAGATCGAAGAATTTGTTTTGAAATGTACGTTTAGCAACTTAGTTGATGAAATTTTTGTTGCAATGAGATG
>NW_013952660.1:318165-321048 GCF_001266775.1 Austrofundulus limnaeus
AATAATAATAATAATAATAATAATAATAATAATAATAATAATAATAATAATAATAATAATGCATTTTATTTATAAAGCACCTTTCAGGACACCCAAGGATGCTGTACAATAGAAAAAAGTAAAATGAGAAGAAAAAAATGAAGATGCATATAATGATAAGGGTAGTGTGGGAGGAACAGATGTTGCATAAAATTTAAGCTACAAGTACTGATACTGGCTTAACCCAAATTATTAATGCTTTTTATTTTATTTTAGACGTAACATAAATAATAAATAATATTTTTTTGTAAAGTCATACCGTGAAAGAAAAAAACCGAAAGCATGTGATAAAAGATGTACCACCCTGGTAACGGGGCAGTGCGTGGTCACGCACACATATGTCCTGTGTAGACTAGACCAGGGGTTCCCAAAGTTGGGGTCGGGACCCACAGCGGGGTCCTGAAACATCAAGGTGGAGTCCTGAATATATTTTCTGAATTAATTACATTTAAAAATGACAACTAACAACATTTTTTGCCTTTGTTTAATATTAGTGTACTTAAAATGGACAAAAATATTGTAATGAATAATGTTACTATGCTCTTGTTTATCAAGCGACAACAGCTGGGGGCTCAGGTCTCTGCTGCTTTTACTTTGTGGGTCAAAAGCTGAAAAGTTTGGGAACCACTAGCCGAGACCGTCTCATTTCACAGCTGTTTGCACAGCGGACACCAGCGGCCTACGGCCCACTGTGGCCTAAGTGGGCCGCGGACTGTGGGCTGCAACCCATGAACTGAGACACTGTTACAAAATGATTGTAGGGGAGACTGGGGACAGTTGCAACACTTTTTTGCATTTGACTCTGTTACTCAGAGATGGTTTGAATTAGACAAACCAAATTTTAATACAATAAACTGTCTGTTAATAGTTAAAACCATTTATAGATGATTAAAGTATGTACATTCTTCACTATTTGCGTTTGACAATGAAAAGTCAGTGTTGCAACTGACCCTGGGACCGGGGATAGTTGTAACATTGGGGATGGTTGCAACATATTATTAATACAAACTATTTCACTGTAAATAAAAGTTTTATTAAGTAAGTACACTGCAAAAACTGTCCATCTTACTAAGTTTTAAAATCTTATATCCAGCCAAAAAGTCTTTTTGATCTTGTTTTGAGACTGATTTACTAAACAAGAACTGATTGTGTAAGAATAATAATCTTGTTTCAGAATGTGTAAGATTATTTGTCTTGTTGGTCTGAAAATTTGACTCAAATTAAGTCAAAACTTTCTGTCAATGGAGTAAGAAAATTTTACTTGGTAAGATTCTTGAAATACTTGATTTGACTCAGTTTTTTCTTATTTCTAGAATCTTACAAGCAAAATTTTCTTACTCCATTGGCAGAAATTTTGACTTAATTTGAGTCAAATTTTCAGCCTAACAAGACAAATCATCTTACACATTCTGAAACAAGATTATTATTCTTACACAATCAGTTCTTGTTTAGTAAATCAGTCTCAAAACAAGATCAAAAAGACTTTTTGGCTGAATATAAGGTTTTAAAACTTGTTTAGAAGGACAGTTTTTGCAGTTTAAGTAAGTAAGTAAACTTTATTTCTATAGCACCTTTCACAGACACAAACAACACAAAGTGCTTCACAGAAAGCAAAAATAATTAAAAACAATAAAACAGATCACAGATATAAAAACAACAATTAAAACACAATAAAAAGCACTCATAACTGAAAGCCTGTCTGAATAAAAATGTCTTAAGATGTTTCTTAAAAGTCAGTAGAATCTGAGCAGCGAAGGGACATGTTTACATTTATATTATTGCTTACTTTATAATTACTGTAAGTTATAATGACATTACAGTGTTATTTATTTATTCTTTTTGATCAAATGATGAATATAGATTAGCCTTGATGAGTAGACCTTATATACAGATGTCAGAGACTCTAATTGATATAAAATACAGTTGGCTTTTAGAGACAAGGATAATAGAACAATTTGTGAGGCAATTAACTTTTGTTTTGTCTGTTGTCACTGTACGCCTACATTATGCAACATTTACATTGAAAGAAACTGAGATTTTAAAACCATTGTTGAAAACAACTATAGAAAATACATCTTAAACATGTTTTAAACTATAAAATTGTCATGAACACCCAATACCTTTTTAAGTGTAAACTTAATTTGAACATCTTAATATCATCTGTATGTGCTCTGTTTTTAAATGGATTTATCGTATGGGGACAGTTACAACAACTGTTACAACTGTCCCCATTCCTGTCAGCCATGATAAAACCTCATGTGTTAGCTAAATAAGCTCATCTGGATGTTAACTATATTAGTCAAAAGACAACATACTGTACGTATCACTTGTTTAAAACATATGTTTGAGATGGATCACAAAAACAGTGACAACTGTAACAAAAATAAAGCTAAGCAAAAAAAAAAAACTTTGGTTCCTCAAAAACACTTTTCTTTTTTCAAATAAATCCTGGAGCAGTTTTTCAATCTGTTTACTTTTTCTCTGCATGTTGGGGCATCTAACTGAGCATGTACAGTGTGAGTGTCATCACTCTAGCTTGTTTCTGTTTGGAGAAAAATGATGTGTTGCAACCATCCCTTGTTGCTACTGTCCCCGGTCTCCCCTAATTCTGTTAAATTTACAGATTTTAAGCTAAACTCAGTAGCAGATAGTCATCCACAGCTTTCACTCTGAGCACATATGGACACACAAGTTTTATCCAAAATGGATGAATCTGTCTCATTTCATCGTACAATGATTTTCATTTCTGCACTCAGTCAAAGAATGTTGGTTCTTTAACACACGCACACACACACACACACACACACACACACACACACACACACACACACACACACACACACA
>NW_013952660.1:321083-324610 GCF_001266775.1 Austrofundulus limnaeus
CACACACACACACACACACACACACACACACACACACGCGGAGTAACACACATATTAGTGTTAACACAGCATGCAGCAGGTCTGCACCTCCCTTCTGCTCCCACAGTTTTAAACGTGAAGACAGCGCCATGGTTCGAGGGCCTGTGGTGAAGATGAGGAGGACGTCGCAGTGATGGCAGCCGGTGGAGGTGTGTGTGTGTGTGAGCAGGGTGACACAACCTAATAGTAAGTACAGTTACACATAAGAAGAAGGACATTAGTTAGGGTGATTTACATCCACTCTGACTAGTTTCAGACTATCCAGGTGTCTTTGTTGCTCTTTTAAGGATCTGTTTCAGATGCCTCACGCTCAGAATGTAACAAAACAACTGAAAGAAATGATCACAAACTTAGACTGAGGGGCAGCAACTGTTTGTCTGAGGTCTTCAAGTGTAAACACACACCTGTACACTCCAGAGCAGCAAAAACCCTGCTTTCATTAAACTGACTGGTGATCATTTAATCCTGATCAGCAGCTCCTGAGTGGACCTGAACCTGATGAATCACGTGAAAACAAAAACAGTGGACTCATTTTTTTCCCCCCACAACTTTCTGTTGTGGCTGTTTTTGTACCTCTGATATGAAAACCTCGAGGACTTGTCCTGAAACATACAGGAGTGTATGATCTCATTTTGTAATAACAACACATTATGTAATAATGTAATAAAAATTAGGCTTCAAAGTTTAATAAACTCGCACTAAAACCGCATTATGTAACAATAGACACAAAATGTAATAAAAGTCTTCAAGACATTTTGTAATAACATTACATTTTGCGACAATTGTTACAAAATGTGGTGGTGTAATAATCTGGTGCATTTTGTAATAAACAATCAAAACCCAGTATTTCTGTTCATCCTAATCAATATACTTGTAATAACTGTCATGTTGCAAATACTACATAATTAAATCTTTGTAACTTTGGTTAAAAACACTGAACTTCTCATCTTTTATTTGCATTTTCAGTCTAATTCATGTGTACATGGATGTACAGAGCAATCTCACCGATTGTTTTCATGTTTTATGGAATCTTTCAAAAACAGTTTCAAATTTATTCAACATGTCAGAGCCTGTAGGATGTTAATGTAAGGGAAGTGACTTATGTAAAATAGGTCCCCCTACATCTTCTCATAACAAAGTTATGAGAGGAAATTTTACCAAGGTTTTTCTCATTACTTTAATATTTGTCTGTACAAAGTGAAGTGTGACACAATAAGGGAACGTCAGACGAGTTGAAATTGATTCATAAAAGATTATGCAATCATTTATTCACACAAATTGAACAAATCATAAGTTACACCTGATTTTGGATTTCCTATAACAGCGTCCAAGTTAAAATGAGATAAAAAAAAACCTGCGTCCGACTTTTCTTTCACATTAACTCAGATTACTTATATAGAACAGTAAAACGTCAGCTCTGATGTAATAACTAAACAATTTACTGGCACTTCAACTTAGGGTTGGCAAAGGAAAGGTAAGAAAAGATGATGAAAATTAAGGATTAGTGTTTCTGCTTTTATTTTGGAAAGGGTCTGTGTGACAACCGGATCAGCACGTCCTCTCTGCGCTCGGACTTCAACTTGACACGTCACCCCGAACACGTCAGCTTTTACCTGGGGATGTCTTCTTAAGGCAAACCTGGTATGAACTGTCTTGCCACAACCATCCAGGAAGCTTGTACCCGCTGGTCCTTGGCGAAAAGGTGTTTTCAGGTGGCTTTTCGTCTGTTTCAGCCCCGGCTAGAAGATTCCAGCTGAACAGTTCCGGTCGTCCTTCAAAATAAAAGTTCTCCCTGCGGGAGTTAAAAACACTGAAGAGACGTATGTCTCTGGTGGACAGGAGCGGCGTGCTCCTGTCCGGCCGTCAGATTCACCCTATTTGGCTGAAATGGGCGAAATCCGAGGCCCGGCTGTTCTCCGGAGAGAAGAAGCCGGTCTTCCCGTTTCGGCATACAGGAAGAAGACTGTTCCGTCTGTCCAAGATGTCCGTGTTAGTACAGAGAGTCAGACGCCTTGGATCCGCCCTGAGGCGTTTAGCATGAGTCAGAAAAAGAAAAGAGAGATAAGACTTTGCCAGGCGCCAGTGCAAGGTCACATTCTGTAGCTGTTTTAACAGACATTTGATAATATCTTCTTAGCTTTCTTTCTGATAGTCTCTAAGAGAAATCACTGTAAAACATTTATGATGATTAATTAACATTTCTGTTTAAATAATCAGTCTGAACTTGGTGTCCAGATAAATGTAGGATTTTCTTAAGAAAACTCAAAATTATATTACTGATGTTTCCAGTAAAATAAACAGTGATTTATAAAAACACAATGAAAACATGGTGAATATTTTTCTGTGATTTTATACCATTAATTAATCTTCTAGGCACGATAAAAGAGTAGGAGTGTTCCTTCCTCTCTTTGTGACAGTCATTATTATGATTAACAAATGCATAACATTCTTAGTTAAACAACAAATGAATCAYGAACAGAAAAGATTGTTTCTGTTCATTATTTGATTAAGAGACCTGAAGTTCTCTTTCTAGGTTGAAATGACCTGTCATGGCCTAAAATAGAGTTCAGTATTCCTGCCTTCGGCCAGGCCTTTCTGAGACCTGCTTTGAGGCAGTAACTCCTGTTTCTTCACTCGAGGTGACCCCTACATTAAAAACAATTATTAACATTAAATATCCACTTCCAACCCACTCTGTTGCTAGAAACAAGTTCTTCAACCCTCATTTACTTCTGATACAGAAGCCGACAGTCTGCCTGCACTGTGCCCCCCTCCCCTTCACGGCTGATGGTCCACCTGCACCCCCCCAAGACCCCCTGCTTGTGATTAATAGTTTGTTTTTTTTTTACAAAAATTACGTATTTTTAAGGCTCATTAAGCAGGTAAACGTCTGAAGGGGTTGACATGTATGTACAACTGACTTTTAGATATATTTTGGGAGTTGTCTACAAAGTGGAATAATATCTGTAACAGGGATCAGGACAGTAAATCTGAAAACGTAAATAAATAATGAGAAGTTCTGTGTTTTTTTTTTTGACCAAAGTTATAAAGATTTAATTATGTAGTATTTGCAACATGACAGTTATAACAAGTATATTGATTAGGATGAACAGAAATACTGGATTTTGGTTGTTTATTACATAAGGCACCAAATTATTACACCACCACATTTTGTAACAATTGCCGCAAAATGTAATGACGTTATTACAAAATGTCTTGAAGACTTTTATTACGTTTTGTGTCAATTATTACACAATGTGGTTTTAGCGCAAGTTTATTACATTTTGAAGTCTGATTTTATTACATTATTACATAATGTGTTGTTATTACAAAATGAGGCTTTATAAGGAGTTCAAACTGAACTTTCTAAGACTTTATTAATCAAAACAATCAATGGACCTCATGCAAGAACCGTTCGTACGCACAGATTTGTTCTTAAGTTGTGCGTACGAGTGATTTAGGAGAATTTGTGGCATTCACCAATGTTT
>NW_013952660.1:325485-331891 GCF_001266775.1 Austrofundulus limnaeus
GTTGAATCTGACGTGACATGTTCGTATGAACCCTTTGTACGAACAAAAGTAAGACAAATTTAGGATAAGAATACGAACATGTTCCTGCATGAGGCCCAATGTCTTTACTAACAGCACACAACAGGCTACAGTGTCTTCAAAGTTTTCATCCCTCCTGAACGTTACACTTTTTTGTCACATTATGACCACAAGTTTTCAAAACATTTTACAGGGACTTCATGTGAAATACCAACACAAAGTGGTGAACACTAGTGAAGTGGAAGTGCACATTAGTGATCAAACAGCATCATGAAGACCAAGGAGCACAGCAGCAGCCAGGTCAGGGATAACACTGCTGACAAGTTTAAAGCAGGGTTAGATTATAAAACACACAGATCTGTTTAATCTGTGTGAAAACACAAAGATACAAACTGCTGTGAGTTGGAAACTAAACCCAGCACACCCCCCTGAACACACCATCTCACTCTGAGTCACACAGTAAACACAGGTTGTGTAATATTTGTGGTATTTTTATGTCTTATAGCTTTAGTTACCTGGTTGTAAATATACACAAGTGTAAACAGTTTAAGTGAAATAACCAGACATTTGTGCAATTACTTTGTCAGTTTATTTTCACCTGAAACGCAGTCTGAGCTGTAATGGGTTAGACCAAATGATGTTCATGTGTTAGAATGGACCAAAACCTGCACCCAGTCTGAACTGTCACAACTTTCAGCCTCGACAGCTGCAAGGGCTCATGCCTAATACAAATTATTGACTCAAAAAGGTTTTATTATGGGGTGCCGTTTGTTAAGTTACACAGTCAAAAATTACCACCAATATTTGTGTTTTATTTAGCCTTTTATAAGAAACAAAGAAAAGATTTATTTTTCAAAGTCAGTTTTTCACCATATGATTCATACATTTATAAATGTCATAATTTATAAACTAATTATTTAACTTACAAATTAAATACTTAGTTAACAAGCTAAATATTTAACTTGTGACTTAAATATTTAGTTTTGAGCTAAATGTTTAGCTTACAACTTAAATATTTAGCTAGCTACCTAAATATTTAATCTGCTAGCTAAATGTTTAAGTAGCTACCTAAATATTTAGGTTGCAACTTAAATATTTAAGTGAAATATTTAGGTAGCTAGCCAATAGGGGTGCAAAGATACAGGAAATTCACGGTTTGGTTCGGTTCGATGTTTTTTCGATACAAAAAAGATAAATTTCCATGCCCCCTTTAACTTGTAATTTATTCATATTAATTATGAACATTTGTTTAACCTCAAAAGTACAGTTTTTTAATTAAATGTTGCTGAAACAGCAAGTTTCTCAGTGGATCTGCACTCAGAAATGCAGCCTAGGTGGAGTAGTCGAACACAGATCCACTGATCCTTTAACACAGAGCATCTTCAGAAGACAAGTTGATAAAGTAAAATTTTAAAATCTGTATTGTTCAATACAGCACAGTTTGATACGGTTCGATATGGGTACATGCATTGTTGCACCCCTACTAGCTAAATATTTAATGTGCAAGCTAAATATTTAGCTCAAAACTACATATTTAAGTCACAAGTTAAATATTTAGGATTTGTAAGTTAAATATTTACTTTATAAACTATAACATTAATAAATGTATGAATCCTATGGTGAAAAACTGACTTTGAAAAATAAATCTGTTCTTTTTTTCTTATAAAAGTCTAAATAAAACCAAAATATTGGTGGTAATTTTTGACTGTGTAACTTTACAAACGACACCCCATAATTAATACGTCTGCACACAGCACTTCTTAGGTTTTTGTGAAGATTTATGAAAACCATGATTTCTTTTCTTCCACTTTACAATAATTCTATATTTTGTGTTGGTCACATACAATCAAAGTCAAATATAAGTTTCTGCTTTTGCTTTTGTATCTGGGATTTTGACCAAAGCTGAATGCTGGAATGAAGACGGAACAATGAATGGATAGGTCTGCCTTTTCACTACGGCAGACCGGACCAACTTACTGTGAACGTGATCCGGACTCTAACTCAGAACCAACATGGTTGCTGATTGTTTTCAGGTCTAAACTGGTGACATTTTGAATTGTCCCGTTCTTTTGAACACAACTCTTTAGTCCGTCCTTCATCTGTCTAATCAAACCCATTCATTCTCTCACCTTTCCTCACCAAACCACTCTCATGCTTTCATTCTTGTTCATGTCAGAGCTTCTCAAAGTTAACTCGAACATTCTCTGCTGTAATCCAGGGGCCTGAGCTCCTAACTCAGGGAAAATCCCAGATTAAAGCCGACGTGTGTGTGTGAATTCTCTGTAAACAAAATGTCCTGATGCATCTCAGTAATCCAGGTAAAAAATCAAAAAGAAAAAAAAACTGTATAGGTCTTCTGGACAGGTTCTTCTCTAATGAAACGTTTCATCTCTCCTCCAAGAGACTTCTTCAGTCTGAGAGTTTCAGGCAAAATTCAGGCTTTTAAGCACTGCCTCCATGTGACTGATACTCACATCACATGGCTATCGTTGACACCTAATTAACACCTATTGTTAACAGGGGGTGGAGTGATACTGGCAATAGCCGCGCTGTAGGAGGGGGACAACTGAAAACGGAGGCCTCCACCTCTGTTTAATGATGGACGGTCTTTCTTCACAAAAATGGCTTCTTGCAATGGCTTCTCCAATGCACAAACAGAGCAATGTTGTATATGCTGTTAAGTGCCAGGAGGACTGCGACCAGTTATACATCGGGGAAACAAAGCAGCCACTGTTCAAAAGAATGTCCCAACACAGACGAGCTACATCTAATGGCCAGAACTCTGCAGTTTTCACTCATTTACAGGCCAGCGGTCACTCTTTCAGAGATGAGGATGTTCTCATTCTTGATAGAGAGGAACGATGGTTTGAGAGGAGTAAAAGAAGCCATTTTGTGAAGAAAGACCGTCCATCATTAAACAGAGGTGGAGGCCTCCGTTTTCAGTTGTCCCCCTCCTACAGCGCGGCTATTGCCAGTATCACTCCACCCCCTGTTAACAATAGGTGTTAATTAGGTGTCAACGATAGCCATGTGATGTGAGTATCAGTCACATGGAGGCAGTGCTTAAAAGCCTGAATTTTGCCTGAAACTCTCAGACTGAAGAAGTCTCTTGGAGGAGAGACGAAACGTTTCATTAGAGAAGAACCTGTCCAGAAGACCTATACAATTTTTTTCTTTTTGATTTTTTTTCTCTCTGTAAACAAGTCGACAACAGAACGGGGCGATGTGCCAGTCAGACATCTCTCCAAGTTGTCTCAGCTCCTGCCTTCAGGGATGATCTCAACACTGATGAGTCAGCTCAGACTGGGTCCAGTCTTAAAGAATCAAACATGATGGAACCAACAAGGGTTTTAAATAAGCACACAGAAAGCACAGAAGATAACAACAATGAAGAAAATCCTAAAGAAGCCAAGGCTCTGGTGAAGTCAGCGATGCCTCAGCTGCTTTTCTGTTCAGCCTGAGTCAGATTACACACACAGGCCCCGTGTGGCCCGTCAGCCATGTCCAATCAGAGATAAAGCAATAAAACTCCACAGAAATCCTCTGTAACTCTAAATGTGAGCATACCCGGGGCAGGATGAAACGCAGAGACCTGTGAAAACGGCGCCAAGTCGGCTCACAGATCCAGAGGTCCGAAGACGAATCCGGTGAAGGCCCAGAGAGAGTCCCCCCGCTGTCACACAAAGTCCACCACAGACCCACACTGGGTACGACAGACCGGGGCGTCGTGGAGCAGGACAGTCAGAAATAGACACACACACACACACACACACACACACTCTCTATAAGCAGCACAGCAGGGCTGACAGACGATTCTTCTATAAATATCTGAAGGCACAAGGTGGAGGAAGGGGAGAGCAGAAGCAGCAGCTAAAGAAACGTTGACTTTATTTGAATCAACCAACACTGCTCCTTTTCTGTTTACATTCAGATTTGACCTTCGTTTGCCCTCAAACATCAACTCATCTAACGTTTGTTCAGCCAGAGAGATAAAAGCAACTGAAGTCCCCAGAATTTGTCTTTCCTCAAACAGAGCATGTTTTATTTCATGTTTAATGGGGGCAGTGGTTTTAAGGAGCCCGTTCAGGACGTGGGGTTATTGGTAGAAAGAAAAAGGCCAGTTCTGATGTGGCCCAGGACTCTGCAGAACCTCCTCACATGTCTGAAGCTGTGGGAGCACTGGTTGTTCCTGACAGACCTGCACATGTGCAGATCTGTGTGCTGGGACTGACAGCTGCAGCTGAGGGAGAGGAGGAGGAGGAGGAGCGTACTGATATCCAGGAGTGGGAAGGAACGTTGTTTATACGCTGGTAATCAGCAGCACTCTGAGTTGATCTAATTCTACTTAAATATGCACCTTGTGCTGGTTTGAGCAGCTTTGGCTCAGACGTGTTTGTCTGACCTTTAACTGGGTCTGGTTCTTTGTAAGAGGTGTCATGGTGGTCCTCCAACAACCAGAGGTCCAGCCCCTCCATGTGGCCAAGTCACAGAGGTTCCCTTTGTCCTCAGTGAGTAGAGAGGAACACAAAAACATGACGATGCAACTGCTACCTGAAACACCTCTGTAGTTAATGGGTTTCGACAAAAAAGCCTGTTTCTATAAAAAATGTTGGTCAGTTTCAGTTTAACTGTCTCTACAGCAGTGGTTCCCAAACTTTTTATCTTCTGACCCACAAAATATTCGTGGCAAAAACTTGTGACCTCAAATATTACTGGTCTGAGTACACAAACTTTGTTAGTAACCCTAAAAACAAAGGCTACATAAATATAAATCCTTTTTAACACCACATATAGCTCAGTCTGCAGCCGAGCTCCCACCCCACAGAGCACCCCCGCCTCCTTCGTACAGCTCCACCAGACTTGCGGAAGGAGAAATATCTCATAAATGATTTCATTGAAAAACTTTAAAATGATCAATATTTAGCGTTTTCACAAAAGTAGCATTGATGTGTCTGTATAAGACAGGGGTCTACAACCTTTAAAATCAAAAGAGCCATTTCTGCTATGACGCACTAATAAAATGTGTCCAGAGCCACAAAACAAGCTACAACTGTGATTACCAACTGGTGGTCCATGGGCCTGTTCGAGGCCTTTTTGGGAACCTTTACGGCCAGTGGAGGTGACATAAAACTAAAAAATACGTTGTGAATTTTATTATTTATTACTATTTTTACACATCAGGACAAATGAAAAGACCATATCCATGTAAACAAGAAAAATACTGTATTTAGTTTATAATGAATTTCATAAAAACTAATACAAGTGAACTATTCAGACAAAATTTTTTCAAATTCTTATGTCGTCTTTGAATCCTTTAAAGGTAATTCTGACGGACTTCAGAGAAAGATTGTAGAAAGAAAATGGATTATTTAAGTAAACAGCATGAGCTAACATGTTTTACTTTTTGTATTAATTGTAATGATCACATATTTGCATACAAATTGATTTTGTTGTATGAAAAACAAAACAAAAATATTCTGTTATGTTTGGTCACATTTTCAAAGAGCCAATGTAGAGAGACCAAAGAGCCACATGTGGCCCCAGACCCGCAGTTTGCAGACCCCCGGTATAAGATGACAGGAAGATATTTTACTGAGCTGAAAAGACTTGTAAGAGCCTGTGTACTCGCTCTGGTTCTTCAGTAAATGTACTTTCCAGGGTTCAAACAAGGCTTATTTGAAGGTTTAAATGTATACTGAGCTGCCTTTTTAAAAAAATAAAATAAAATTAATATAGAATGTTGCTTCTAATTTTTTTTATAATAAAATACAACTCTTCTACAAAAGGTTGTAAACGGCATGAAGCATTGTTGTGAAGACGTGCTGAAGTGGGAGTGTCGCAAACGGTAGGAGGTTCTTAAAGTGACAGAGGGCATTTTCAAGGTGTTTAGATAGGCTATGATGGAAAGTCAAATTTATTTTTGATATAAACAGCATTTTTATTACTGAAGGTAAGTTACTTTATGGTGTACAATTAAACTATGTGTCTGGAAAACACTTACCCCCCCACCCCACACACACACATACACACAAAAATAAAATAAAAAATGTCATCTTACGCACACTAGTTGACTAGTGCGCATATTTCACATCTAGTCACCTATATGTGCTGATTATTTAAACGCATTTTTAAATGTTTACTAGTTAATTTGTACACAAGTCAATTACTAGCTTGGTCTACTAGTGTATTAAAGGGCCAATATTATGTGTTTCTCAGGCATATATTTACAGTGGTTTGCAAAAGTATTCATACCCCTTGAACTTTTCCATATTTTGTCACATTACAACCACAAACATAAATATATTTCACTGGAATTTAATGTGAAAGACTGATAGAGTTTTATTGGATTTATTAAACTTCTTAAGGTGTTTCAAATAAAGTCTTGAGG
>NW_013952660.1:333267-350750 GCF_001266775.1 Austrofundulus limnaeus
GTTCTAAACACCTCTAAATTGGCCTCTGTCTCTTTAAGAACCACATTCCGCTTCTGTCCCACCCATTTCAGTGCGGGGGGGGGGGGGGGGGGGGGGTGTTCGCGTGCGTTATGATGCAGTTTACTTGGCATCTGAAAATAAATTTCCTCAAGGGTATTTTTAATCTGAAAAGATCTTCACTGAGTGAGAACTAATGTTAGGAGCTCAGCAGACAGTTTAAGTTTCACTTTCAGTTTCATCCGAGAGCCTGCAGGAGTCATGGGCGCTCCGTGATGATGAAGTTCGGCTTAAAGACACGTCCCAGAGGCGTTTCTGGTCCCCACCTGTCGTTTTGCTCCTCAGCATGGCTTCCTAAAAACACTGCAGGATTTCTCAAACATGCATGAATGAGTCAGAGCAAGGCTTTGGGCATGTTTTTATGAGAGTATAACATTATAACATGATATAAAACTCACAAAAGTTGATTTTACATGATATTGCCCCTTTAAAACATCTGCTGATTGGGACACTTGTACTAGTGCAGAAAATATGAGTAGTCTGACTCCTGCGCAAAATAGTTTGGCGAAAAAAGAAAAGTGTTACGAGACTGTTTGTACATTAGGGTCAGTGGTTGAAAATGACAACTGATGGGTGTAAATACTCAAATGGCTTGCCTTGTGTTTCTCCACTTGGGTTATTGCCACCTTTTACGCTGATCAAAGGCGATATCTGATCAGATTATTCTGTTCTTACCTTGGTAATTTGTTTAAAGTGTTTAAAGTCATTTCTGCCTGCTGCTCAGTTTAAACTCCTTCACCTCAGTGACAGAGTGATTGTGTTTTTGTGCTCATAGACCTTTGAATGGTTCTCCCTTCAAACCTGTCAGTAGTGCAAGACGTTGGATGACTTCACTCCGTTGGTCCTGAGAGAAGTTTGCTTTATAAGATGATCGTTTTGAGCTCGACTGTGAGAAAGAAAAAAACCAAAAACAAATCGATGGAAGTTTGGCAGAATGAATAAAACTCGTTAGAGTTTTAGAACTTGGTAAAAACCAGATTAGCTAAATTCAGACAAAAATTCCACAATTGAAAAAAGATCAACTTAGACCAGGGCTACTCAACTGGCGGCCCGCGGGCCACATCCGGCCCGCAAGTGACCAAAGTTCGGCTCGCCAATTGGTTTGTTAATCTCTTAAGACCAAACTCCCAGTTTTCTACTTTAATTACTCCTAACTTCTTTTAGTTAAACATAGACATGTTTGGTATCTACAGAAACATCACAATCTTGGCTACAAGCTGGTATAAACCATTTCTATAAACACTCAAGACAGTTAAAACTACAAGCAGTTGAAGATAAAATGATGAAAGTGAAAATAAGATTGGTTTAAACATTTGGCAAGTCAGAGATGTCAAAATATTTGTGTCTAATAATAGGAGGAATAATGTGTTGTTTTTGATAATGTGTAATTATCACTACTTTTATAGGGTTCTGTATGTTGTATTCATTATTAAATACAGCAAAATAAACAAATTCAAAGGTAACAGATCTTTGTAATACTTAGTTTATTTACATAATAACTTTAATAGCTGAATGTTCGGCCCCTGAGCTGTTGACCTGCAGTAACTGTGGCCCCTGGAGCAGTTTAGTTGAATAACCCTGATTTAGACTGTTTATATATACTATGTTGGTTTAAACCTTTCCTTCGTAACATCAGCAAAAATAATTAACATTTCTATATTCAGTCAGGACGATGACAAAAACAAATGAGACGTGACAGAAAGCAACACGGAAAAAAATTTTTTATTCATGAACTGTTTTTACAAGCAGTCCAACACGCAACATCCTACCCGTCTCAAAACAAAAACAAAATCATTGAAACAAAATAATCTTTTTAATAATCACTGAATAATATCCATCATATATCAGTAATATCATGACCATAATTTCAATAACCCAAAAGCAGTAGTATCTGTGTTTGTGGCGTCTGAAAACAAAGAGGAGAGTATCTGACGGTGGAGGATGCTCTACGACGAGCTGTTGGCTGGAAGCTCCAACTCGCCACACAATAAATATGAAAGAGCAAAGAGTGCGATACTCCAGCAGACATGACCGTCTGGCTCCTGCAGGTCCAAGAACTCCTCCAAGTCTTTATGTGCAAGAGTCCAGCTGAAGTCTTCACCACAAACAATTAGACTCACATCAAGACTCCCCACCGCCCCTCGTTGTTTTCTACAATAAATCTTTTAAATAAACCTAAAGCATTTTTCTCATTTCATATACACATATATTTATATATACTTTCATTTTTTTCCCTATATGCCACTTTTTTTTAAATTGTGTCGAGCGTGTCTGAGCATAAAATCTATGTGCAACAATAAAAAAAATTAAAATTAAAAAAGTCCACTTGATGACCACAGGAGGCATTGATGAGGCATACTCACACTGCGCACGCCTTGAGCTGCTCTGTGTGTGTCTGTGCTTCCCACCCGCGAGGGGGCGGGGGGGGGTGGGTTTGGTCGCAGTTTGTTTCACAAACTCACTGTGTGGAACTCGACATGGTTTTGGATGCAGCTGTGTCCACAAGTTCCAACTTCCTGTTGGTTTTCTCACATAATTATTTGGCACATTTAACAACTGGTTTACATCATACTGGGCTGCTAAAAAAAAAAAAAAGTGCAACATAAATTTGAGCAAAAACAATAAAAACCATTTTGGTTTACAAAAATAAAAGACACCATAAGAGGTGGCAACATTTCTCTATAAGACAGTAAAATCTCCCCCTGACTGGTAAAGGCTAAACATTTAATAAAAATAATAAAAAAAAACCCTCATGATGCTCCTGGTGGCCCTTTTTCCTACTCAGGGTCCAACATCACAGCTCCAGAAATGCGTTGACGTCACAGACGAGGACACGGTACTGCATGAAAAATAAAAGCCCTGAATTACAACAAGTCCTCCTGCTGCTCCGTGCCGTTAACACTGCTGACTTCCTGTTCTGCAGGGGAGTGACGAGGTCCAAACAAAACACGTAAACTCTGCGAAATGAAAAGCTTTTCACCTCATCTGAGCCAGAATAACAGGAGGTAAACTACAGTAAGTCTGCTTCCTTCTGTCAACAAATAAAAAAAAAGAATTTCATGGGTCCAAAATAGTAAGATTCACATTACAAATTAATTTTTTTCTGTTCCTGTTTAGGAAATAAAAGTGTTCCTGTTGTCAGAGTGGTCCATCTGGGCAGCAGAGGTTCGAGACAGAAAAGACTTGAACAAAATGATCTAAACACAGATCTGTGTCAGTGCAAACAGAAGTGATGAAGTGAGGCTGCAGGTGTGGTGCAGGAACAAGCAGGTCTTATTTTGTTAAACACACACCAGGATGTGGCAGATTCATTTATTCTCTGCACTGGATAAATACAGGAGCTTTTTATAAATTTTTTTTTTAAAAAACAACACCCTGTTTGGTTATTTTGAACCAACACCACCTCCTTTCATCACTGCTGCCTCCTGGAACGTCCCAGGGTCTGAACCTAAAGCAGCTCAGGTTGTTCTGTCAGCTCCTGAACCCTCAGGACCACCAGGCTCTGCACCCTCAGCTCAGGCACTGAGACACTACAACATGCATTAGTTTTGCTCAAAGGTTCTCTGCCAGAACAATAATGCTGCATTTGGAAAAAAAAACCGTGACACTTTTCCCATAAAAAAACAAACAGAACGAGCAGCGGTTCATTCCTACCTGGATGCTGTACAGGGTTCTGTTAAAACTAAAAGTCCAAACATGGAGGATGGAAAAGTGTTTCCAGGACACATTTGTGTTCGCTGCACCTGAAGCTGCAAATATTCCTCATCTAACATCGTCTCTGCTCTCCGTCCACCAACACTGGCTGAGTGTGAACCTGCTGGGATGTGTGTGTGTGTGTGTGTGTGTGTGTGTGTGTGTGTGTGTGAGAGAACACGCCGGTCATCTGAGCACAGCTCTGACACCTGCCTGTCGACACCCCCGGCCCCTCCTCCCAGCCTCCACAGGTGGTCCAGAACATCCAGAACCATGAAAACACACGACTAAAACACTGAAGACGCTCAGAGAGGTTTGTTTATATACACCCCCCCCCCCCCTTCACACACACACACCTTAGTCCAGAGTCACTGATCCCCAGGTACACTGGTCGTCCCAGTTCCCATAGCAACCAGCTGCTGTTTGACAGCCAATGGAATCTCAGTCTCCATAGTAACAGGCTGCGTGGGAGTCAATCGGAAGAGTCTGTGGTCGGTCCCCGTTTCCCGGACCCCCCACCCCCTCTGAGGGTCCAGGGAGAGGGGAGGGCAGGTCCTCAAGTCAAATATTCACGTTGGCACTTTGCACACTCAAGTAAGTGAGGAAAGGGAGGAAGGAGGGAGGAGAGGATCCACATCTGCAGCACGTTTTTATTCTTGTTGTTTTGTGTTTACATTCTCCGTAGTAGCCCCTCCCCCCACCATCAGCACACAGAGGAGTGGAGCTCTCCTGTGGACGAGTCGCTGTGCTTCAGGGGTCCAGGAGACACGACTCCATGAGAGTAGGGAGGGGCTACGTGACGGGATGAAACCCTTCATCACATCCATGTGGAGGGTCTTCAGGACCTGAACCCTCCAGCCTCTCTGTGGCAGAGTCCCGTTAATGAAAAGATAAATAACCCAATAGATTGGTCGTTGAATGTGTGTGTTTGTGTGTGTGTGTGTGTGTGTGGAGGGGGCGGGACTTGAGCACTTGTGTCCCGATGTCTTACAGTGATGAGGTGGTGTGCAGTGTGTGTGCTAAGGGATGTGTGTGTTTGTATATATTTATATATACACATGTGTGTACATGTATTTACAGGCCATTACTGTTGCGGTGTGTGAGGGGAGGTTTGGACAGCTCCACCACACCGGCTCGGCTCTTCCCGATCACCTTGGGGGCGCGGCGCAGCAACTTCTGAGCTTCTGTGAACGCCTCGTTCAGCTCCTTCTTCCACTGCACGAACTCCGGGTCGCTCTGCGGACACGGGGAGAAAACAAACACACGGTCTCTCTCTCTGTCCTAACGTCAGCCAGCAGCGACAGGTGGAGGTCCTACCTCACACTGCAGAACAAACTGCTTCCCTCCTTTGATGCGCAGCAGGATGCACTTCTTGTCTTTAATCTGCGTCTCCTCCACCGACACGATCTGCTCCATGGTCAGCAGGTTTTGCTGTAAACAGAACGGACCAATCACAAACGAGGAAACGCAGAAGGAAATATTCATGTTTGGGTTTAGAGGGCGGAGTCAAGTGTCCAACGTTGAACCGGTTCTTAATTCCCTGACCGTAGGGGAGCTGAATGAGGAAAACTGGACTCAGAGCAGCACCAAAACTGTGCAGATGTAAAACTAAAACCTTGTGTTTATGTGTTAGCAGGAGTAAACAAAAACTAAACTACAAACTCAGTCAAAACTTTAAAGGGATCCATGTTTATTTGTAACATTAGAATTTTTTTGATAAACATTTATTTTTAACTGTAAAATAAAAACCGTTAAAATACTG
The DNA here is from genome assembly GCF_001266775.1 of Austrofundulus limnaeus. Taxonomy (NCBI): domain Eukaryota; kingdom Metazoa; phylum Chordata; class Actinopteri; order Cyprinodontiformes; family Rivulidae; genus Austrofundulus; species Austrofundulus limnaeus. Next base: position 338,780 of record NW_013952660.1, read on the forward strand.
TAGGATTATCAGTTTTTATAATTTTTAAAAATATATTTTAACATGGATGGGGCCATTTTATTTACACACAAAGCATTCTGGGTAAATGATGACGTAGATAGGTCCTCGGTGTGAGGCTGCTAGCGAGCTACATCCACCCTGAAGGTTAATCTTGGACAATATCTGATGATCGACTCTTTTAAATGAAACCAGAGAGCGTGTTGACAGAGAGCAGAAGGTAGAAATGACTCAGCCTGGAACTGAAAATATGGATGGAGGACAACAGAGCTGCTTCATGGAAGAAGAACCTCAGCTTAGACTGTTAGCCTTTGTGCTAGCGCCATATTGTCTTATATGTATTAGCTCGGTGATAGCGCGACAAACAAACAAGCTAAACTGAGGTCCTTCATCTATATTTTCAGTTACAGACTGAGTCATTTTTGTGTTCCCCTCTCTGTCATGTGGATGGAGGACCTCAGTGACGAGAGGAGAATGTGTAGCGCTGAGCTAATACATATATATGGTGATAGCGTCGGGGCTAATACTAAAGCTAACAGGCTAAGCTGAGGTTCTTCTTCCATGAAGCAGCTCTGTTGTCCTCCATCCATATTTTCAGTTCCAGGCTGAGTCATTTCTACCTTCTCCTCTCTGTCAACGCTCTCTGGTTTCATTTAAAAGAGTCGATCATCAGATATTGTCCAAGATTAACCTTCAGGGTGGATATAGCTCGCTCACACCGAGGACCTATCCACGTCATCATTTACCCAGAATGCTTTGCATGTAAATAAAATGGCTCCACCCGTGTAATATATTTTTAAACTTTTAGTTCAAAAATGATAAAAACTAAACATCCTACAGTATTTTTACAGTTTTTATTTTACAGTTAAAATATATGTTTATCAAATAAAGTCTAATGTTACAACTAATCATGGATCCCTTTAAAAGTTGACTTGCCTAATCCTGCAACTAGAGAAAACAGACCCATTTGTCCCAGTAGGGCTACCGTAGATTCTTTGCAGTGTAACCATTTGTTTCATTGATTCTTTCTGATCCTTGAAGAATGAATCTGTAATAGGTCATGTTAATCTTATGTAGGAAAAATATGCGTTGTTCAAAATGGTATGTCCAAATAAACAGGAATCTGCTGGATTTCTTCTTTAACAAACTTTATTTTCAATCTTCTGACTCCAATCAGGTTCACAGTACAGCTCTCAGCAGGCCTCAGTGTAAGACCTTGGGCTGAACCAAAACAAAACACAGCTGCCCTGCTCTGAGCAGAGACTCTGTAACACACTGACAACTTCTTTCTACTATAACAATGAATTGACCTTATAATGTTCATCTCTTCCTGGTTACATCCTGGAGGTGTTACCTTTTACGTCACACATCAGAACGTATCTCATTTTTGTTTAAATTAAATCACAGAACACATGATAACACACATACCAACTTGTCTGCTTTAACCTTAAAGGCTGAAATGATCAGAAAGTATAAAATAAAAACTGCATTTAACTAATCAGTTACAAAATTTCCTTCACTAACATAACCAGCTTTAGTTTACACTGGTTTGTGACAAACATAATGCTAATCATTTGTTACCCATCCCATCGAAATGAGGATTAGGTCAAATTAGGTCAAAATGACCTAATCATATTTTCTGATTCCTGGCTTTAAACGCTAATTTTATATTTAGATCAATCGGATGTCATTAGTAAATCCAGAGATATAATTTTATTTGTCTTGTTGGTTACAATAATACACAAGTATTTGGTCTAAATCCTAATTTTAAGTAATTTTAATGAGAATTTTTTTCATCATTTGAAAGAAAGAAACCTCAAACAGTATTTGAATACTGAGATTTTCCAGCTGGAATGAAACAAAAGCTTTGCTAGCTCACAGGGAAAATCTCAATATTTTAAGGCGTTTTTTCCTCAAAATCTGGTTTTTGGTTGCTACTGCTCAAAAAAAGTGCTTCAAAAAATTTTTTTTTGGATATTTCAGACAGCTCAATGAAATGATACATTGATAACACATTTATTTGTTATATTTTGACAAAATGTAATTTTTGCAATCTGCCTATTTCTCCACAACTTTTAGACTTAATGCTCATTTCGATGTGATGGGTCACATTTTAGCTTTTCGTTAGCCTCATGGCATAATTGCCTAAGACATATTTGGTCACAAATGACTTAAGCATATATGCTACGAGCAGTGTTGTATAAAGTACCTGAAAGTGATACTTGAGTAAAAGTACAAGTATCTTATCATAAAAATACTTTAGTTGAAGTTAAAGTCTCCTCTAAGATTATTACTTGAGCAAAAGTCTTAAAGTATCTGATTTATTTTGTACTTAATTATGTAAAGTAAATTTCTGACATAAAATGTACTTAAGTATTAAAAGTAAAAGTACTGAGTAAAAATGAGCAGTTACTGGGAGGTGACCTCTTCAAAAAATATTTTTCTAAAGGTGCGCAGCTTTGATGGATTCTGTACAAACTTGCTACAGTATCAGAATGGTATATATTTATACTTCTCATACAACCATAATTAAATTCACTCTATCCAGGAGCCACAATTTTTCAGGGTAGTATTTTTTAACAATAAAAAGCCAAAATGAAATAGAAGTTACAACTTTCTACTTCTTACCTTTTTTTAAAAAATGTAAGGAGTAGAAAGTACAGATAAACAAAATTTCTACTTAAGTACAGTAACAAAGTATTTGTACTTAGTTACTTTACAACTCTGGCTATGAGGCCAACGTTTTCTAAAGCATTTTAGCATCTATGCTAATTGCTCACCAGTCTGGGGTTACTGGTTTTCAGGCTCATTTGGACATCAAAGGTAAATATAATAAAGGATATGTTTTATCTCACTTTTTATTAAAATGAACTCAATGCAACATCAACAGGAATAAAGATGTAAATAAATTGTTTGGAACAAAATTTATAAAGCCACTGTTTTGTTTACCCACTGATGAAGTTGCATTTTGTGAAAAACAACAAACTAAATATTGGGGACTAATCAAGTTCTGGCGAGGATATTTTTTGTTACAGCCAGGAAGGAAGCCCATCCTGTTTAAATTCTACATATAATTACAAAAATATTTACTAAATATGATTTAGCTACACACAATTTAACAATGTGGTCTTTACCAGCTTCTAAAATGATTGAAATTTAATCTAATTAAGTGAACAAAAACACCCAATAGATTCCACCACATCGGTCCAGATTCTAGCAGCTTGTAGAAGCTAATCTGGCAGTATTTAAGTCATTATTTAACTGAGTGTAGCGCGACCCGTCTCACATTAATCAATTCTTCATGGAATACAGACTTGGCTAAAAGCTGTAGAAAAGAACGGTTTGGAAGCAGTTGCTGCCACGACTCATCCAGTGACAATGCTTCCTGACCAGTCATGAGCTGCGTTTCCATTGCAAATGTGCGCAAAACTTTGTCGACATTCTGTTAATGTCGAAAAAACAGTTTCACAATTGCGGTGTTTCCGTTAAGTGAGAAATGCTATTAAATTCACGCGTGAATACGTTTGTTCTCACGATAAGTCATTACAAACATGGCGGCGATGGATGTAAACACATTGCATGTTGCTACCGCGACACTAGCGCTCATCATCAGAGGAGATGTCAGCATCTTTTATCGAGGCTTTCCAGCGACAAGCCCCTTTTACTTGGGAGCGGCTACGTATGCGGTGTTTTTGGAAAATTGTAGTGGGTGAGTTTACTACTTTCTTTTACAACTTCGGTGATTTTACTACTACTTCTACTTCCTGCTGTCTTCTTCGTCTTTTTTTTTCACCAGTAGAAACAGCCGGTTCTTGATCACGTGACTCCCATGATGCAAATAAAGTGTTTCCATTGCAGTTTTGTGAAATAAACCAATTTCGATACGGTCGAAAAAACCACCTCATCCTAGCTCAAAAACATTTTGTCGAAAAAATGAAGTTTCTTCGAAATTGACGTGTTTCCTTTGAGCAAATTTATTTTCGTAATTCTAATTTGCGCATTTTCACGGTCAATAGAAACGCAGCTAATGTGGTGGTTTTCAGTAGGACTTCTGATGGAATTTAAGCCCACTTTTATTTACATTTTTGTTTGCAGACATTTGTTTCTGCTCAGGTCTCAAAACAACATTTCAATCAAGGTCAGGTTCTGAATAGGGCTGCCATGATCAGTCGACTAGTCATGATAACTGTCGACTATTAAAAACATTGATAATTTAATAGTTGATGCGTCATTTTTTTCCCCCTAACATTGTTTTTCTCTCCAAACTGCTGCGGCACCTTCCACTGCAGCATCTGCCTTTCTGTCCTTGACACACAAGCACAGTAGAGGTAATTAGGGCAGTAGAGGTAATTAGGGCTGCCACAAACGATAATAATTGGTGATTATTCGACTATAAAAAAATATACAAAGTTAGAAAAAAAACGACACATCGACTATTAAATTAGTCGTTGACGATTTTAATAGTTGACATAATCGCAACTAGTTGGCTAATCGTGGCAGCCCTGAGTCTGAACTCTGACTGGATCATTGCAGCACCTTAATTCTGTTCTTTTTGACCCGTTCTGTTGTACATCAGCCTCTGTTTGGGATCATTGTTCTGTTGGACTCAGTTTGGTCCAAACGTCAGCTGTCAGATTCTAGAAACCTTTGGTCTATTCAGGAGTTCACGGTCCACTAAGTGACTGTAAGGAGCCCAAACCATCCGCCCTCCACCACCGTGCTGACAGCTGAGCTGTTTGTTATAATTTGACATGATTTCTCCAACCATGTTTTTAAACATTGGCTGTGATGAAATTCAGGGGCTGGGTCCTCCGAACGCCAAATTTGTCGGCCGCTTAGTGCTGCGCTGGAGGGTGGCTAAATTCGAAGACTCCTCTGATGCGATCCACAAACGCTTCCTTTTTCCCTGATTTGAGGTAAGGGTCCGATAGATCCTTCTCGGCCCATCCTATCCCATGATGCATTACAGGCAGACTGGAGAATTTATTCTGCTTGTAATGGTGGGCGAAGCGAGAGAAAGGAGTACTGTTTTAAATAAAAAATCTGGCGGTATAAAAATTGTAAGTTGTGTTGCTTTTGTCATTTTCATAAACATGTTTTAAAATATCATAAATCAGACGAGCTGATAAAGTCCTTTAAATGTTGCCTTTAAGCTAATTGTTATTTTATAACATTAATAATAACAATAATAATACAATAAAATTTTACAATTTTGACCTATTTTTGCTTCTGTTTAGCATTATCATGGTGGCTAGGTGACAGGACATACAGTGGGTAAAATAAGTATTGAACACGTCAACAATTTTCTCAGTAAATATATTACTAGAGGTGCTAATGACATGAAATTTTCGCCAGATGTTGGTAACAACCCAAGTGATCCATACATACAAAGAAATCAAACCATAAATGTCCAGAAATGAAGTTATTTGTAATAATGTGGAATGGCACAGGGAAAAAGTATTGAACACACTTACTGAAATTTATCAAATACTTTGTACAAAAGCCTTTGTTGTCAATGACAGCTTCAAGATGCCTCCTGTATGGAGAAACTAGTGGCACGCATTGCTCAGGTGTGATTTTGGCCCATTCTTCCACACAAACAGTCTTCAAATCTTGAAGGTTTCGTGGACCTCTTCTATGAACTCTGATCTTTAATTCTTTCCATTGATTTTCTGTTGGATTCAGGTCAGGTGATAGGCTGGGCCATTCCAGCAGCTTTAGTTTCTTTCTCTGAAACCAACAGAGAGTTTCCTTGGCTTTGTGTTTGGGCTCATTGTCTTGCTGAAATGTCCAGCCACGTTTCATCTTCATCATCCTGGTAGATGGAAGCAGATTTTTATCAAGAATGTCTCTGTACATTTTTCCAYTCATCCTTCCTTCAATTATTTGAAGTTTGCCAGTACCATATGCTGAAAAACAGCCCCACACCATGAWGTTCCCACCTCCAAACTTCACTGTTGGTATGGTGTATTTGGGCTGATGTGCAGTGCCATTTGACCTCCAAACATGATGTGTATTCTGGCATCCAAACAGTTCAATGTTGGTCTCATCTGACCAGACTATATTCTCCCAGTATTACACAGGCTTGTTTAAATGTTGTGCATCAAACTTTAAAGGAGCTTCAACATGCTGTTTCTTCAGCAGTGGAGTCTTGCGTGGTGAGCGTGCATACAGGCCATGGTGGTTAATTCTTTTCACTCCTCTGTCAGAAATCTTGTGAGGAGCACCTGGTCGTGGTCGGTTTATGGTGAAATAATGTTCTTTCCACTTCTGAATTATGGCCCCAACAGTGCTCACTGGAACCTTCAGAAGTTTAGACATTCTTCTGTAACCGATGCCATCATTATGCTTTGCAACAATAAGGTTGTGAAGGTCTTGAGAGAGCTCTTTACTTTTACCCATCATCAGATGGTTCTTGTGTGATACCTGGCCATCATTTGGGACTGAACCAGCTGATATTAACTTGCACTGACAAGGGGCAGGCTTGCTTTCAAATTACTGAGAGAGTTCAGCTGGTGTCTTGGCTTTCCATGCCTTTTTACACCTCCCTTTCTTCATGTGTTCAATACTTTTTTCCTGTGCCATTCCACATTATTACAAATAACTTCATTTCTGGACATTTAGGTTTGATTTCTTTGTATGTATGGATCACTTGGGTTGTTACCAACATCTGGTGAAAATTTCATGTCATTAGCACCTCTAGTAATATATTTACTGAGAAAAATGGTGACGTGTTCAATACTTATTTTACCCGCTGTGTGCTGGGATATGGGTGGGAATAAAGCAGAAGGCTATAGACCCTTCGAAGGACCCAGTGCCTGAATTAGGACACAGACATTACCTAATTTCCCTCTGGGATCAATAAGGTATTTTTGAACTTGACCTGAACTTTTGAATTAAAGCCAAACATCTCTACTTTGGTCCTGCCTGTTTGAAGGATGTCTCAGAAGTCCTGTGGTTAATGTAGACATTCACATTTTACAGAAGTCACCAGACTGATTGATGATGGTCAGGTAATCCATACACTTTGTTTTGGTTTGAGGTAAATAAATTGGTGGAACCTGTTGTGTGTTTTTGTGCACTCGAGGTTGAGGTTTGCAAGAAGCTGCAAATACAAACAAGGCTGCAAATACAAGAGCACTACTGTGTGCAAAGCGAGGGGTGGGGTGGCATCTCTAAACCCGCTGTGGACAGCGGAGAGCTGGAGGCAACACTCACCCCGTCTTTCTGCATTTTAAAGGCTTTTAGCCACTTCTCCTTCAGTAGTGAGTCAGGACAGACAGACAGACAGACAGACACTGTTCACACACTGACACAACAGCCTTTTGCTCCAGGACAGACAAGCTGACTCACATCAGTGTGAACATGGAGTGTCCTGCGAGGCTGACTCACCCGTGACTCGCCCTCCCCCCTCCACTCCACTCGGTTAGGGAACAGATAGAAGTAGCGGCGCTGCCACTGGGTGAGGAACGGGTTCCCCAACTTCAGCATGTAGCCGTGCATTATGCAGTCCTTCCCCAAGGCGTAGTCTATACCCACACACACACACACACACACACATACACACACACACACACATGGTTAGCAACTCTGACAGTGTCTCGCAGTGTACAGACACGTCATTCGGCCGGTTCCATTACCCTCCTCGTGGCCGAGCTGCTTGTTCTTGGCCCTCTTGCGAGCCTCGATCTTGTCTGTGTCCGAGTTGACCGCCTCGTAGACCGTCTCAGCCACTTCCTGCTGCCAGCGCTCCGATATGACCAGAGGGAAGTTCTTGTACAGCTCCTGGTCGCTGTCCAGCAGCTGAAAGGGAGGACACGAGTAGTAAATGTCTCATGTTTGAACATCATCATGGGCACTAAGATGACCTGATGAGGTTAAGCTTGTAGCCACACTAAGGAGATTAAGTTGACCTCATTGTATCTAACCTGGCCTGTCTTGATAAATGGGTATGAGTTCATAAACAGCCTCAAGTCTAAAACACAGAGATCTGCAGTGAGGAGTGTTCTCAGAAACATGTCCAATTACATCAACAAACATATGTGATGCATCAAGCTGAAGTGGCTGTAATCATCATCATCATCATCATCATCATCTTTAAAAACCAGATCACCAGATATCATCTATTTGTCACTAGCTGCGTTTCCATTGACCATGAAAATGCGCAAATTAGAATTTCGAAAATAAATTTGCTCAATGGAAACACATCGATTTCGAAAAAAATTACATTTTTCGACAAAATGTTTTTGCGCTAGAATGAGGTGGTTTTGCGGCCGCATTGAAATTGGTGTATTCCGCAAAACTGCAATGGAAACACTTTTTTCGCATCACGGGAGTCACGTGATCAAGAACCGGCTGTTTCTACTGGAGAAAACACGACGATGAAGATGATAACAGGAAGTAGAAGTAGTAGTGAAATCACGAAGTTGTAAAAGAAAGTATTAAACTCACCGACAACATTTTCCCAAAAACACAGCATACGTAGCCGTGCCCAAGTATAAGGGACTTGTCGCTGGAAAGCCTCGATAAAAGACGCCGATGTCTCCTCTGATGATGAGCGCTAGTGTTGTGGTAGAAACATGCTATGTGTTCACATTCATTGTCGCCATGCTTGTAATGACTTATCGTGAGAAAAAACATATTCACGCGTGACTTTAATAGCATTTCTTACTAAATGGAAACACCGCAGTTGTGAAACTGTGTTTTTTTTTTACATTAACAGAATATCTACAAAGTTTTGCGCACATTTGCAATGGAAACGCAGCTATTGTCATTATAATGATGAGATCCGTGTCTTTGGGAATGTTTCAACCACAAAAAATTATTTTCCCTCGTCCACTTTTTAACTTTTGATCTGAAACGAGACTGCCACTGAACAGGAAAAGAATGTCAGTCAACAAAAACATATTGAAGAGCTGCTGCGAGATCTGTGAGTACGAGGAAAACTGTTCAGGAAATATCGCTAAAGGCCACAACACTGTGTCGTCAGGGGCCAGCTGTGGCTTCAGGTGTGTGTGTATGTGTGTGTGTGTGTGTGTGTTGGGAGTTATTGTTTAAGATAATGGGAGGTAATTTTTTATGAGCATCATCTGCTGCCTGTGGTTTGCTCTTTGGTTTCCATCAAAACAAGAGTGGGCTTTTAGGAGTCAATTTGTCTGATGTACAGTTGTGGTCAAAAGTTTACATACACTTGTAAAAAAACATAATGTTATGGCTGTCTTGAGTTTTCAATAAGTTCTACAACTCTTATTTTTCTGTGATAGAGTGATCGGAACACATACATGTTTGTCACAAAAAACAGTCATAAAATTTGGTTCTTTCATAAATTTATTATGGGTCTGCTGAAAATGTCACCAAATCTGCTGGGTCAAAAATATACATACAGCAACATTATATATTAGTATTTGGTTACATGTCCCTTGGCCATTTTCACGGCAACTAGGCGCTTTTGGTAGCCATCCACAAGCTCCTGGCAAGCTTCAGGTCGAATGTTTGACCACTCTTCTTGACAGAATTGGTGCAGTTCAGCTAAATGTGATGGTTTTCTTGCATGAACCTGTTTCTTTAGCACTGTCCACATGTTCTCAATGGGGTTTAAGTCAGGACTTTGGGAAGGCCATTCTAAAACCTTAATTCTAGCCTGGTTTAGCCATTCCTTTACCACTTTTGATGTGTGTTTTGGGTCATTGTCTTGTTGGAACACCCAACTGCGCCCAAGACCCAACCTTCGGGCTGATGGTTTTAAGTTTTCCTGCAGAATTTGGAGGTAATCCTCCTTCTTCATTATCCCATTTACTTTCTGCAAAGAACCAGTTCCACTGGCAGCAAAACATCCCCAGAGCATAATACTACCACCACCATGCTTGACAAGTAGGTAAGGTGTTCCTGGGATTAAAGGCCTCACCTTTTCTCCTCCAAACATATTGCTGGGTGTTGTGGCCAAACAGCTCAATTTTTGTTTCGTCTGACCAGAGAACTTTCCTCCAGAAGGTTTTATCTTTGTCCATGTGATCAGCAGCAAACTTCAGCCGAGTCTTAAGGTGCCTTTTCTGGAGCAAGGGCTTCTTTCTTGCACGGCAGCCTCTCAGTCCATGGCGATGTAAAACACGCTTGACTGTGGAGACTGACACCTGTGTTCCATCAGCTTCCAAATCCTTGCAGACCTGCTTCTTGGTGATTCTTGGTTGACTCTTGACCATCCTGACCAATCTCCTCTCGGCAGCATGTGATAGCTTGCGTTTTCTTCCTGATCGTGGCAGTGACACAACTGTTCCATGCACTTTATACTTGCGTATAATTGTCTGCACAGTTGCTCTTGGGACCTGTAGCTGCTTTGAAATGGCTCCAAGTGACTTCCCTGACTTGTTCAAGTCAATAATTCGCTTTTTCAGATCCACACTGAGTTCCTTTGACTTTCCCATTGTAGCTTTTGTAGCTGAATCTAATCACTGGGTCAAATGAGCCCTATTTAAATGGGCTCATGAGAAGTCAACAGCTGTAGTCAATCAGAATCACTTACAAGAAGTGAAGAGGCCATGACATGAAGCTAATTTGATTGACACAACTCGCTACATCACCAAAATTGACAAATTTTGTTGCTGTATGTATATTTTTGACCCAGCAGATTTGGTGACATTTTCAGCAGACCCATAATAAATTTATGAAAGAACCAAATTTTATGACTGTTTTTTGTGACAAACATGTATGTGTTCCGATCACTCTATCACAGAAAAATAAGAGTTGTAGAACTTATTGAAAACTCAAGACAGCCATAATATTATGTTTCTTTACAAGTGTATGTAAACTTTTGACCACAACTGTATCAGCTCTCTGACTCTGGGATCCCACTTAGATTCTTCTGTTTGAATTAGATTTGCTTTTAAACAAAGCGTAAATATGTTATTGGCGGTCTGATGAGTCAGCTGATGGAAAAATTGGAGTGATTATCAGTTCGAGCAATGACTAAACACCAGCGAATTTCTTTCTTTATTTAATAAAACGTAGTTCTGAAGGCAGGTGATTATAGTTTTCCTCCTATGTGCCGTCGGTCTGTTAAGATAAATTTCTCACAAACCACTAGAATGATTTTACCTAAATTTTCAAGAATCGATGGATGTATTTTAACGTCATTCAAACCGATGAGACGAGACGACCTCGGCAAACACAAAAACAAATAGAACTCAGCCAATTTTACTGATGATGAGATAAAAGCTGGTGTTGGGAACAACTTCCAGCTTCTACAACAAGAACAGTGCAGATCTAGACAGCATGGTTTAAAACTGGCACAGGTAACAGAAAACATGCAATGATCCTTGCATACATTTTTATTTCCAGAGACAGATTAGGCCAGATTAGGAGCCATTTTTGAGGGGAAATAATCGGTTTGTTAGAAGCCAAACAGCAGGTATATTTTTAGGAAAACAAAAGACTGTGGAAGATTTAAAAACTAAAGTATACCTTTTATATTAAATATTTGAATGGGTTAAAATTTGCTGTGACATATTTTAGGTTACATAAAATGAAAAGTTTGGAAAAAGCTTCGACTCCATGTGACGAGAAGAGCATAAAGAAACCAGGTGGATTATGTGTTTGAATGACACGTTATGTGTGTAAATCAGAAATATATTGATTAAACTGAAGTCTTTGTTCTAATGTGGAGGTCTTACTGTTTGAAGAAGCTGTTAATGACATCCTGCACACAGAAGTGACTTTATAAGCCTTCAACTGCACATGTGAGTCCAAACCATAAATCTGATTCACAGATTTGGTTCCTCAACAGATTGGCATCACTTCAGCTGGGAATTAAGAATAATTAAAAAAAAAAAAACACATGAACACACTGAGGTTTTACCTTGATGCCCTTGGTGTCCTCCTCGTCAAAGGAGCCGATGTCGAAAGCATCTGCAGCATTCACTTCTCCTCTGGGTGGGATTAGAGGAGGAGGGTACTGCAGGGAGGGGGGCAGAGAGAGTAG
>NW_013952660.1:350915-353264 GCF_001266775.1 Austrofundulus limnaeus
AGATTGACTAAAAGGTTAAAAACAATGATATAAAACCCAAAGTTCTGCCTGTGAGTCAGAGGGAAAACTCGTGTTTTCTAAACTGCTGCAGTTTGATGCTCTACAGCAGGGAGCTCCAGAGCAGATTAACAAATGTTGAGAAATATTTTTACTAGGATTGTCCCGATCCAGATGTTTTGGCTCCCGATACAATCCAATTAGAACAGGAACCTGCTGTAAAACAGCAATTATGCTGAGTCAGGCTTGATTTTTAATAATCTTTTCCTGTCAAATAAATAAATCAAATCAAATCAATCCGATTTTTTTAATGATTAGTCTTTCTGAAATCGATCCGATAGCTTTATTTCTTTCCAAGTGACAAGGTTGGTAGTATTAAAGTGAGCCCTGCTGGTCCCACCACGAGAAACATCCAGTTTGCAGATTTTGCAAGACGCAGTTTCAGCGACATTGTTTTCCATTGAAAAGTGTTCCCACACTGTGGACATGGTTGCACACTTTTGTGTGTCTTGACTTCTTAACGGCAGTTGTAAAGCATGATGATGCTGAAAACTGTCGTGAAAAATGGATCGGCCCGATCACATGACTAAATCCGATTCTACCCGATTTTCAAAAAATGGCCATATCTGCCACCGATACTGAGTATCTGATCAGGACATCCCTAATTTTTACATCATATACTCAAAGTTTGAACGGCAACAATCAATTCCAACCCAATAAACAGTTTTAGTGACTAAAGCTTTCTGTATTTCTTTTGCTTCTGTAAAGAAGGTGGAGATGAGGAAATGTCCTGATGCATCTCAGTAATCCAGGTAAAAAATCAAAAAGAAAAAAATTGTGTAGGTCTTCTGGATGAGTTCTTCTCTAATGAAACATTTCGTCTCTTCTCCAAGAGACTTCTTCAGTCTGAGACTTGCACAGTGCTGCAGCTTAATACAGGAGAGGCTGAGAAGAATAAAGAAAGATAAATTAAAGATAACAAACAAAAAGACTCTCAGACTGATGAAGTCTCTTGGAGGAGAGACGAAACGTTTCATTAGAGAAGAACCCGTCCAGAAGACCTATACAATTTTTTTCTTTTTGACATGAGGAAAGTTTCTTCATTGTATTATTATTAACAGTCAATGTTCTCGTGCATTCACTCTATTGTGATGATTCGTTTTTCTTTCATGTAACTTGTTCAACAACTTTTTATTTCAATTGTTCATATATCAAAACTTTCAGCTCTTTTACAGTCATATGAAAAAGTTTGGACACCCTTGTTAATTTCCCTGATTTACCTTTATAAATCATTGGTTGTGTGGACTAAAAATATAAGTTAAATATATCATATAGGGGACAAACAGTGATATTTGAGAAGTGAAATGAAGTTTATATGATTTACAGAAAGTGCGCAGTAATTGGTTAAACAAAGTTAGATAGGGACATAAATTTCGGCACCGTTTTCCTTTTATTGATTTCAAACCCTTTAGAACTACGGTAATTAATGGAACTTAAATTTGGTTTGGTAAGTTCAGTGACCCTTGACCTCCATACACAGGTGACTCCAATTATGAGAAAGGGCATATAAGGCAGGCAATTGTCGGTTTTTCTCCTCTTTGCATCTTCTTTGAAGAATGGCAGCATGGGAGTCTGAAAACAACTTTCAAATGAGCTGAAAACAAAGTTTGTTCACCATCATGGTTTAGGGGAAGGATACAGAAAGCTATCTCAGAGATTTCAGCTTTCAGTCTCCACTGTGAGAAACATTGTGAGAAAATAGCGGACCACAGGCTCAGTTCAAGTGTAGGCTCCAAGTGGCAGACAAAGACAAATCTCCAATAAACACAAGTGAAGGATGTTGAGAACAGTCAGAGTCAACCCACAGACAAGCACCAAAGACCTACAACATCATCTTGCTGCTGATGGAGTCACTGTGCATCCTTCAACTATTTTGCACACTTTACACAAGGAGATGCTGTATGGGAGAGTGATGCAGAGGAAGCCTTTTCTCCGCCCACATCACAAACAGAGCTGCTTGAGGTAAAGCACATTTGGACAAGCCAGCTCCATTTTGGAATAAGGTGCTGTGGACTGATGAAACTAAAATAGTTATTTGGGCAGAACAAGGGCCATTATGCATAGAGGAAAAAGAACACAGCACTCCAAGAAAAACACCTGCTACCTACAGTAAAATGTAGTGGTGGTTCCATCATACTGTAGGGCTGTGTGGCCAGTACAGGGACTGGGAATCTTGTTAAAGTTGAGGGACTCATGGATTCCAACCAATATCAGCAGATTCTGGAGACCAATGTCCAGGAATCAGTGACAAAGCTGAAGCTGCTGAAGCCGGGGCTGCATCTTCCAACAAGA
>NW_013952660.1:353365-365548 GCF_001266775.1 Austrofundulus limnaeus
ATCTACTAAGGCATTCGTGCAGAGGAACAAGTACAGCGTTCTGGAATGACCATCTCAGTCCCCAGACCTGAATATTATTGAACATACAGTTTGTGGTGTCACTTAAAAACAGCTGTCCATGCTCAGAAACCATCAAACCTGAATGAACTAGAGATGTTTTGTAAAGAAGAATGGTCTAAAATACCTTCAGCCACAATCCAGACTCTCATTAGAAGCTGTAGGAAGTGTTTAGAGGCTGTTATTTCTGCGATAGGAGGAGCTACTAAATATTGAGGTAAGTTTTTTTTATGGTTCCCAAATTTATGCACCCGCCTAATTTTGTTTAACCAATTATTGCACACTTTCTGTAAATCACATAAACTTCATTTCAAATCTCAAATATCACTGTGTTTGTCCCCTATACGATATATTTAACTGATATTTTTAATCCAAACAATCAATGATTTATAAAGGTAAATCAGGAAAATTAACAAGGGTGCCCTTGTATAACTGTATATGGGTGCTATGACTTGATATTTCAGCAACTTATACATTTTCAGCAATTTAGCAATTTCTGCCAGTTTTTTCTCTTTGAAAATAAATGGAGCTCGACATCCTTGAAAGCCTTTAAAATGTTTAGAAATCTTTACTGTACTTTTTACATTTTGTTCTGATTTTTTTTCAACTCCCTTGCGCTGATTTTGACTTCCTTCGACCTTTGTTTTCTTTTGCCAAATTCAGCTTCCTTCAACAGTTTTTTAGCTATCCTCTTGCTTCTTGTAGCTATTCTTGTGTTAACTGAAACTTGTTTATGCTTCTATCAGCTTATTTCTGTTAATTTGAACTTTAAATGCTTCTTTCGCTGATTTCTGCCAATTTCAGCTTTTTTGGTTTTTTAGCTGTTGTTGCCATCTTCAGCTTATTGTATTTTTTAATCCAAATTCATCTTTTTGTGATACTTCAGCCTCTTTCTGCTTATTCAGCAAATGTGCTCTTTCTGCACGTTTGCATTGACTTTTTAGTTATTTTTTCGGCTAGCTATGGCCAATTTAGCTATTTTGCAACAAGTTGCAACTTTTTTGTATGGCTTTGCTTGTTTTACTGCTAATGTGAGGTTTTTCATTCTCCGTTCACCATCTGTCTGTTGTCTTCAAATTGTTTGTTTACTTTTATTTTCATTCTTTCAGCAAATGTCAGCTATTCATATTTAACTCACATTGATAGTTTTGCTATTAAACATGTTGAGCTTCTTCAGCAGTTTTCAGGGGGAAAAACAAATCAGCATTAAGTATTCACACTGCATTTACGTAGAAAATGAAAATTCTCTAAGTTGTTTTACAAAACTATTTCTCTGGAAGACAACTTCCTGAAAAAGTTCTGCTTCATAAACTGAAAAGATATGTCCTAAATAAAGGATTCTAAAATCCATCTGCGCGCCCAACACATTTTACAAGATCTTACAATATCACACACGTAACATGATTTACATGTGTGTCAAACTAAAGGCATGGGTTGAATATGGCCCTTTTTAACAGTTTAAACATATTAATTAAAATAAAAAAATTAATAAAAAATTTTCATTCACAATCACGATTAACTGTGGTATTTAGCCGATTACGATTAATTTGACGATTAATCCCCTTGAGTCCCTGGACACCCTTATTTCTTAGTCACATGACTAATTTAGTGGGAAAAATTTGCTCTTCATAAAAATCTGTTCCAAATTGTGTCAAAATTACAGATTTCAGGCTATACATCATATTTTAAATTGTGTTGATAGATAAATAAGTTACAGAACTTTTTTTTAATGTTCATCATATTTGAAGTAGAGAGGAGCAGCGAGCGGACTCTACCTGTTGGCATTAATCATATTAATTGTCAAGTGCCAAAAATTAATCGATTTATGTTTTTCTGACGATTAATCACACACGATACAATTATGCCCAACCCTACTTTAGGGTGTGTGTGTATATATACACTCACCGGCCACTTTATTAGGTACACCTGTCCAACTGCTTATTCACACTTAATTTCTAATCAACCAATCACATGGCGGCAACTCAGTGCATTTAGGCATGTAGACATGGTCAAGACAATCTCCTGCAGTTCAAACTGAGCATCAGAATGGGAAAGAAAGGTGATTTGAGTGCCTTTGAACGTGGCATGGTTGTTGGTGCCAGAAGGGCTGGTCTGAGTATTTCAGAAACTGCTGATCTACTGGGATTTTCACGCACAACCATCTCTARGGTTTACAGAGAATGGTCCGAAAAAGAAAAAACATTCAGTGAGCGGCAGTCCTGTGGGCGGAAATGCCTTGTTGATGCCAGAGGTCAGAGGAGAATGGGCAGACTGGTTCGAGCTGATAGAAAGGCAACAGTGACTCAAATAACCACCCGTTACAACCGAGGTAGGCAGAAGAGCATCTCTGAACGCACAGTACGTCGAACTTTGAGGCAGATGGGCTTCAGCAGCAGAAGACCACACCGGGTGCCACTCCTTTCAGCTAAGAACAGGAAACTGAGGCTACAATTTGCACAAGCTCATCGAAATTGGAYAAGAGAAGATTGGAAAAACGTTGCTAGTCGATTTCTGCTGCGACATTCGGATGGTAGGGTCAAAATTTGGCGTCAACAACATGAAAGCATGGATCCATCCTGCCTTGTATCAAYGGTTCAGGCTGGTGGTGGTGGTGTCATGGTGTGGGGAATCTTTTCTTGGCACTCTTTGGGCCCCTTGGTACCAATTGAGCATCGTTGCAACGCCACAGCCTACCTGAGTATTGTTGCTGACCATGTCCATCCCTTTATGACCACAATGTACCCAACTTCTGATGGCTACTTTCAGCAGGATAATGCGCCATGTCATAAAGCTGGAATCATCTCAGACTGGTTTCTTGAACATGACAATGAGTTCACTGTACTCAAATGGCCTCCACAGTCACCAGATCTCAATCCAATAGAGCATCTTTGGGATGTGGTGGAACGGGAGATTCGCATCATGGATGTGCAGCCGACAAATCTGCGGCAACTGTGTGATGCCATCATGTCAATATGGACCAAAATCTCTGAGGAATGCTTCCAGCACCTTGTTGAATCTATGCCACGAAGAACTGAGGCAGTTCTGAAGGCAAAAGGGGGTCCAACCCGTTACTAGCGTGGTGTACCTAATAAAGTGGCCGGTGAGTGTGTATGTGTATGTGTATATATATATATATATATATATATATATATGCATGTGTTATGTGTATATGTGCATTGGTATATGTACATTACTATATATCACATGTGTATATTGTGGGGTTGTTTTTGTTTGTTATCTTTTATTTATCTTTCTTTATTCTTCTCAGCCTCTCCTGTATTAAGCTGCAGTAATGTGCAAATTTCCCCGCTGTGGGATCAATAAAGTTTTATCTTATCTTATCTTAATTTAAAAGTAAAAAGGTTTAGCCTTTCACTTTTTGTCATTGTATTTAGTCTTCTCATGACACTTGCTGGTTTTTTGTGTTTATTTTTTTTTTATTTAAAAAGAAATAACTGGATTTATATTGAGAGTTTTCTTTTTTTACAGATTTGGTCATTTGTATTTCTATAAGAATATTTGAAGTGTTATTTAACTTTTAAAACCAAGATTACTCTTCTTATAGAGATTGTCCTTTGGCTTGGACCAAGTTAGTTTATTTTATTATTATTTGTGCAGCTGAGTTTGACCCTCCTGATTTACAAGATTCAATCAAAACGTTCAAACTTCATCACAAGATCATCTTAGAATAAGACTGACATGAAAGGAGTGCTTGGCCTTCAGTTCTAAATGTAGGTGCTATCTCTGTGTAGTCACACCTACGTACTTCATATTATTTCATCTTTCAGGTTCTTTTTAAGTGAAGTTTTGTGGTGTCTAATGTTCAAAGTTGGACAAAGATCTATAAGAGCAGATGAAAGACATCCAGGGAATACTGCGAACATTTTGCACTAGAAACACAACCTAGAGAAAATCTCATCAGTCATTCGCTCTCAGGTATGACTGAACACAATGTTGAAGAAACAGGTCCTAATAGGTGGATGAAGATCACTCACCTTCTGCAGGTAGACCTGCTGCCAGTCGAGGCCTTTGAAAAACTGATGCTCCTTCACCTCTGAGGCTCTACATTAGTGAAACACAGACAGGGTGTTATTTCTCATCTGAGCACAAGGTGGCAGTGCTGGCTGCATCACAGCTGTTCAGATAACGATCCTGCTTTAGCAGCTCTGATGTAAAAAAAAAAAATCAACTCTGCTTCCATCAAACCACTCCATGTCCGCCTCTCATCTTCAATTAGCCACTAGCAAACCAGCCAGTGATTTCAGCCATAATGTAACATAAATTCATCTGACGGATGAGATCATTTGGCTGCATGCGGACACTTGATTTGGACAAAGGCTGTGTGTGTGGTGTGTGTGTGTGTGTGTGTGTGTGTGTGTGTCGTACCCACGGCCCTGGCAGCCGAGCCGCTTGGACACATCTCTCTGCAGCAGCCCCTCCAGGAGATCTTTGAGCTCCGCCGTGAAAGAGTCTGGCAGCTCCACGTTCTGCGAGGAGCAGAGAAGAGGAGGGAGTCGGGGTGAGAATGGGGTGGTTGAAAATAGATCAGCATCATTTACACTTATTAATCCTTTTCAAGACGACGACTGCACAGCCTCATTCAACAAATCTGAGATGACAGAGCTTCCAGGTGGTCCCAGCTGGGACCCCTGAACCAGCACGGCTCAGAGGAGGAGCGGCGAGGCCGAGTAACACCAGTCAGAGGAAAATCAACAATCTGTTCATTCATTCATCTTACCTAATGAATAACAAGAGAACTGGGTTGATCTTAAAACAAGTAGCTCAGCCACATTAAAGTGGGTTTCTGTGTGGAAAACGTGTAACCTTTAGAAGCTGCTGCTCCGAACTCAAACAGAACTTTGTAACAATCTGAGCTGAGAAAAAAACTGAATGAGAAGTGCAACGAGAAACGAGAAAATTTAAATCTGCTGTTAATGGATGGTTATGTCACCATGATAACCATGCACCTGTCCCTCTCACTCCCTGATTGCCAAGTCATGGATAGATAGTGTTTTAAAAGACAACCTGCCATGAAATCAGATGAAATTTTTTTTTCGTTTTAGATCAATTCTCCAAATTATTTTTATTAGTTACGTGACCACATAATTTTCCAGGAAATCATTTATTCTCACAAAGAAGCTCTGTGTTGAACATCGTAGGAAAAATCCAAAGAAATCAGCCAAGACATCAGAAGAACTGTTGACCTCCACAACTTTTTCTTCTGTTCAAACAATCATACAGAAAGTAGAAACACTATAGGGATATCTCATAATCAACGAGACAGGTTTTATGCTCCAGATATAAGCATGTTCTGGTGCAAAATGTGTGTATCAATCAAAAAAACAAAAACAAACAAAAAAAAAAACCCAAAAGACATGAAGAAACTGCGCTGAAGCTGGTCAAAGAGTCAATATCCACAGAGAAATGAGTCCTGAACCAAAAGGAGCTAAAAGAAATCTTTGCTCCAAAAACCAAACCAAAAAGTCAGATTGTAGTTTGTAGATGCACAAAGGGACATAGATCTTTGTGTTTGGAGACGTCCTGTGGTCCAATTAGGGTTGGGCAATATTGGCAAAAAAAAAATCACGATTAATTGTGGAATTTAGCTGATAACAATTAATTTGACGATTAATCCCCTGGAGTCCCTGGACACCCTTATGTCCTAGTCACATGACCAATTTAGTGGGAAAAATTTGCTCTTCATAAAAATCTGTTCCAAATTGTGTCAAAATTACAGACTTCAGGCTTTACATCATACTTTAAACTGTGTTGATAGATAAATAAATTACAGAACTTTGTTTTTAAATTTTGGTCATATTTGAAGCAGAGAGGAGCACCAAGAGGCCTGACCGGAGTAATCCCCAGTCAGTCTGCCTGGTGGCATTAATCGTATTAATCGTCAAGTGCCAAAAAGTAATCGAATAATGTTTTTCTGACGATTAATTGCACACGATACGATTATGCCCAACACTAGATCCGATGAAACTAAGAATGAACTGTTTGGTCAAAATGACCATCAATATTTTTGGAGGAAAAGGGTGAAGCCAGTGGTGGGCAGTGCTAATCCAAAAATTAGCTCCGCAATTTCTAAAGCACTTATGTTAATATTTAGGTCCGCAACTTCAAAAGCAATTATGCCATAGAAAAACTAGCAGAAGCTAATTTTAAAGCACAAGTTTGATTTGACACTTACTAGCTGGCAATAATTCATGTACAATATGTGCATAACACTGCCAACTAGTGGTGTATGAACCCTTGTACAGCTTAATTCTACAAGTGCCGATTGCTCGGGATGCGACTTCATGAAACAGACCTTTGGCTCCTGGTGTAAAAAATTTAAAAAGTTGTTGAGGATTGCTAGTTCGGCTGCTTCTTTGTCTTTTTCTTTTGTTTGCTGTAGATTTTTCATTAAATAAGCATCAGTAAAGTAATTTTAAAGCTGTTTATTGGAAAACTGAAGCGATGCATTCTGGGTACATCACGGATTTGATTTGTGATGGGAAACGAAAGCACGGAGTACAGGAAACTAACTTCACTTCGAAATAAGAGCTTGGATTTTAAAGTTTTCCATGCAGTTGCTCCAGTTGACCACTAGATGTCTGTCTTCATCAGCATAACATCTTTAAATTATTTTTGCGTCTCTAACCACGTTGGCCGATTGCTTCGACCAATTATGTCAAGTATTGAGCTCCAGCGTTTACACTTTTTTTTTTAAAAAAAGAAGGAGCTCCGATTGTAAAGTAAAATAAATCAATACATACAAAATTTTAGTATGGATTACAAATGTTAACTGTTGTTGGAGCTCTAAACATTGCCTTCCTGCTACGTAAGCAGACACAAAGCATTGTGGGAAATGAGAACCTTGACCCAAAGCAACAGTCAGCAAGGATGTATACCTTCCCAATAAGTGTGTTTATCTGGGAGGGGTGCTGTTGAATAGATCACGTGTGTTGTGATTCATTGCCAGCCTTACCTTCCGCTGTTCAAGATAATATGACTGGTAGATAATTACTTATTAGCAGTACTGCATTTTAATTTTAGAAAGTGCAAATCCGCTGATAAATTATAAAAATTAGTAAGACTTAGTAAGACTGCTAAAGTGCAAATTAAATATTTAGGTCCGCAATTAGCGGATTTGTGCTTTAGCAGGCTGGTGCCCACCACTGGGTGAAGCTTAGACCAACCGCACCGTGAAGCATATGGGGAGGCAGAATTGTGTTGCTGCCGGAGGGACTGGTGCCTTTTTAAAAAATAAGCATCACCTCAATACAACAGAAGGACATTCAAGCTTGGGTACAAACAGGGCTTTAAATAGATGGAGACCTTAAACATACCGCTCAGGGTCAATGTTTTGGAATATCCATCATAAAGCCATGATTTCAATCTCATAGAAAATTTGTGGGCGAAGCTGAAAAGGCGTGTGTGAGCAAGGCGGCCACCGAACCTCAGAAAAACAGTTACAGCAGTTTTTTCAGGAGGATCGGGAACAAAAATCAAGCAAACAACTAAGAATTTTGTGGACGAATATGTTTGACTCAAGTCATCCAGACAATAGTTGTCAACTTTGATCAAAGTAAAAAAAAATTGATATTTGACAAAAACTATTCTGGGAATCCTAATGGATCTTTATTTTATCGTATAATTTAATGTCTGTCAGTGACTAAAAATGGTTTATGTGTCAACTTATACAGCAAACATCAAGTTTTATTGGTATGTGGAATAAAAGTGGTTATTTATTGGTATTAAATCACATTTAATGATCACTAAGACATATAAAAACCCATTTTAGACCATTTCTGGCTGAACTGTTGACTTTCACACTATCCCTGCCTCTGGCTCTCACACATACACAGACCAGAACCAGGATTAAGGGATAAACCCGATTAGGTGGCTGGATTAAAATCCAAATCTGGATTTATACTGATATGAAAGATTATATTTTCTTTGTTTAGAGTTCGGCTCAGCCAAACAGGTCCATGAGTGAGTGTGTGTGGCTGTTTTTTCTCAAGTTTAAGGACCTTTTCGAGTAAAAACCACCTAACTTGTTTTGACCAGTATTCTTACAGGGTCAAAAGCCCAGACTAAAGCTCAGTTCAAATACGTTGGACTGCGATTTGAGATGAGGTTGCGACTATGGTGCTAACTGAGTTTAGTTTTGAGTTAGGAATATACTGGCTGCTTAAATGAATCAATATATAACATCTATATTGCAGTGGCGGCTGGTCAATAGAGGGCGCTAGGGCACCGCTCAACCATTACTTTTTGGGACAGAAAAAATTTAAAACCAAATAAAAATCAAATGTTTAGTAGAAATATCTATATACGTTTTAGATGCGTAACATATGTTTTATATAGTTATTAACAGATAAAGTGTCATTTTTACTCATGAACTCGTGTTGAGTCACTTCCGGTTCATGCCAGGGTACAGAAATCTTTACCATTGAAGTCTAATGTTACCTCCTGGGCATGTGCAGTACGTCCTCAACGCAAAAGAATAGGGAGGCTCTAATGTGGTTTGCACACCGATAGTGGGTCGATGCCATGTTCAGTAGGGCAGGACGGAGTGAACCAATAAACAAATGGAGGAGCTAACAACTCAGCTAAGTCTCTTAAACACAACCTTTTTGATGAGAACCCAGGAGAAACTTTAACTAAAAGAACTTGGACCTGATCAGATGGACATGAAGTGCAGCAGACCAAAGAAGAGGGAGAGTTTACACTCCATCATTTGGACCTGGATAAACGACAACGCTAAGCTAACCGCTAGTAGCGAGGCTAGCGTTCTGCCTCATATGTCAAGCATCAGGATCTGATCCAGCATGGATTAAAACAGGTAAGAAATAAATACATTTTTAAAACAAAAATATAATAGTTTACCTTAGCCATACAACAATTTGTTGCTATTAAAATAACATTAATTGTTCTCTATATACAGTGTTAAATATACACTCACCGGCCACTTTATTAGGTACACCTGTCCAACTGCTCGTTAACACTTAATTTCTAATCAGCCAATCACATGGCGGCAACTCAGTGCATTTAGGCATGTAGACATGGTCAAGACAATGTCCTGCAGTTCAAACCGAGCATCAGTATGGGGAAGAAAGGTGATTTGAGTGCCTTTGAACGTGGCATGGTTGTTGGTGCCAGAAGGGCTGGTCTGAGTATTTCAGAAACTGCTGATCTACTGGGATTTTCACGCACAACCATCTCTAGGGTTTACAGAGAATGGTCCGAAAAAGACAAAACATCCAGTGAGTGGCAGTCCTGTGGGCAGAAATGCCTTGTTGATGCCAGAGGTCAGAGGAGAATGGGCAGACTGGTTCGAGCTGATAGAAAGGCAACAGTGACTCAAATAACCACCCGTTACAACCGAGGTAGGCAGAAGAGCATCTCTGAATGCACAGTACGTCGAACTTTGAGGCAGATGGGCTTCAGCAGCAGAAGACCACACCGGGTGCCACTCCTTTCAGCTAAGAACAGGAAACTGAGGCTACAATTTGCACAAGCTCATCGAAATTGGACAAGAGAAGATTGGAAAAACGTGGCCGGCCTGATGAGTCTCGATTTCTGCTGCGACATTCGGATGGTAGGGTCAGAATTTGGCGTCAACAACATGAAAGTATGGATCCATCCTGCCTTGTATCAACGGTTCAGGCTGGTGGTGGTGGTGTCATGGTGTGGGGAATCTTTTCTTGGCACTCTTTGGGCCCCTTGGTACCAATTGAGCATCGTTGCAACGCCACAGCCTACCTGAGTATTGTTGCTGACCATGTCCATCCCTTTATGACCACAATGTACCCAACATCTGATGGCTACTTTCAGCAGGATAATGTGCCATGTCATAAAGCTGGAATCATCTCAGACTGGTTTCTTGAACATGACAATGAGTTCACTGTACTCAAATGGCCTCCACAGTCACCAGATCTCAATCCAATAGAGCATCTTTGGGATGTGGTGGAACGGGAGATTCGCATCATGGATGTGCAGCCGACAAATCTGCGGCAACTGTGTGATGCCATCATGTCAATATGGACCAAAATCTCTGAGGAATGCTTCCAGCACCTTGTTGAATCTATGCCACGAAAAATTGAGGCAGTTCTGAAGGCAAAAGGGGGTCCAACCCGTTACTAGCGTGGTGTACCTAATAAAGTGGCCGGTGAGTGTATATTAGAAAGCTCACTTGTAGCCATCTGCATATTGAATTAAATTTGTGCATTTATTTTTTTTGGTTTGTAACATCATCTTGAGCCATTCACATAGCATCTGATCAGAGCTACACTGCTGCAGGCAGACAGGTTCCTGTAGGACAGTTCTCTGAAGCAGCACTGAAGACCATGGAGGCTCACCCAGTGCTGAACAGGACCAAGAAGCCTGATCTAGTTCAGGAGCTGCAGTGTGGCTCTGTACCAGCTCTTCATGGAGAACAATCTGCAGCACACCTTCAGAGACTGTGACTCTGCTGAAGGTTCTCATCACATCTCCTCTGACCACAGCTGAATCTGAGAGGAGCTTCTCAACACTGAAGACAATCCAGACTTTCCTCAGGTACAACATCACCTCTCACTGCACTGACCATGCTATATCGAGAAGAATCTGGTTAAAACATCCCTGACTTTAACCAGAGTCATGAAGAAATTTGCTTCTCAGTAACAGAAGAGCAAAATTTATGTACTAAAAATAAAAACTACATGACTGTTTTATTTGGATTTTTTAAATAAATACACTGGCGTGAAACAACTTAGTACAAGTTTGATTGCTTTTTGAGATACGTCTATTTTGGAGTTGTAGCCCCACCTGGAGAAAAATCCACCAGCCGCCTCTGCTATATTCACTATATGAGTCAATATAGAAGAAGTGAATATGACCTTTCATACATGTCTTTGTATTGTTTGTGTGGAAATATTTTAATACTATACTATGCTTATGGGGACATTTTGTCAATGTTTGGACATTTGCCTGATCCAAACAATGGAAAAACTCTATTTGCAGGTCAGGAGTTAGTACTAGGGCAAAGGTATAAATTAAGTTTAGTTTAGGGTTAGGTGGTAGAAAATGAATGGAATTCAATGCAAAGTCATCAAAAATAACGTGAGACGAGTTTGTGTGTGAGAGAGCAGCTTCTCTCAGAGACTTGGACGAGTTCCACAGTGATGGACAGCTGCTGGTGCTGCAGTGAAGCTTCACTCTGCTGCTTCTTAATGTAAAGCCAGGAGAGGACGGGAGAAGCAGAGACGTCACAGTGGGGCTCAAAGAAGGCCATTCATAAAGAATGTGACCCGTGATGTGAAAAAGAGCTCAACAGTGAATTCCTCAGACATGTAACATACTGTATATGTTACAACTGCTGTTGCTTTGTAAAAACTGGGGGCAGCTGCAGCGGTTCTTCCAAGAACTCTTTAGTGATTAACAGAAGTTGGATGCCACTTCCTGTTTGTACATCACCATACAGTCAGCTCCAGACAACAGGACATCAGCTTTGTGCCATTAATTGTATCAACAATGAGGGAAATCTTCTTGTAGGAATTTCAGTGGCTGATTAATAAAACTGTTGTGTCTGAAAACTAAAAGCTAACAGTATACGATTTTAAAAGTTAACAAAACAGGTAGAACCTCACTGAGCTCCGACTAATGGAGACTAGTTGGAGATTCTAAATTGCGTAAAAATAAGTTGTAGTTTCACAAAAATCTGAATTTGTGCAGCTAGTTTAGAAAAATCCCAGTTTATTTATATTATTTTGTTGCAATCTCTGCCAACATCATGCCTGCTTTGACTATTTGTACCCACCCATCTTTTGATAAGAAGATGGGCACATTTGGACCAGCTACATTTTTTACTAAATATGTATTTCCAAAGTATTTTTTAGACCTGGACATGTTTTGTATCAGAGGAGAGTTCTGGTGTCAAAATACAGCTACAGATCTCTTGAGACGTGTTGGACACGCCCACAACCAAACTAAAGAGTTGATAACGTCACAACTCTGTGGCTATTTTGAGAGAAACTGTATTTATTGAGAAAAATAAGGTTGCATATATTTCAAGTTTCAAGTTTATTTATATAGCACCAAGTCACAACATACGTTGTCTCAGGGCACTGTACATAAAAAGAATAATCTAAAGAAGAA
>NW_013952660.1:365748-367188 GCF_001266775.1 Austrofundulus limnaeus
CACACACACACACACACACACACACACACACACACACACATTTATTTATTTGAACATGTTCAAAATTCAAGTAACTGTGGAGGACTGTGAGACTTTGTGACACAAACAAGGACATTGAGAAGCTCCACAAAATTTTAGACATTTTGAAGATTTTCTCTCAAATGATAAAAACCTGAAGCCACTCAAGTAAAAAAAAAAACATGATCACAAGCAGGAAAATGACTGAAGAACTGCCTTGGTGAAAATAAAACATACCATTTTCACTATGATAAAATGACATAAGCTCTCATTAAATAAGGTTTATTAATATATCTGGCAAATATTTGTACTTTTCTCATTCTGCACAGATTAAACTTTTGTTTTTTTACAGAAACACATTGAAAATAAACTTTGTTTTGGTTCTCCAAGAAGTCACAGCACATTTAGTTTTATCTGTATCTATTTTTGAATAACCACAGACCGACAAAACAGTTTGTTTTTATTATTGTATTTCCTAAGGGCAGCTGTTTGATGTGTCTTTTATTTTGAAAAAGCACAGCCCAAAAAGACAGAGAGAGAATATGAACATCAGAGGGAGAGGGTTTGCATGAAAAGGTTTAGAAGCACAGTTTGTGATTTTAACAGTAAAAATATAAATCAGCTGCAAACCTAAATGAACCTGACCCAGGCTGCAGATGGGAACAAAAACAAACCTGCTTGTCAAATATAACAATAATTGGGCAGAAAAGAAAAAAATGACTCCTCTGTATGCTGATGTTTACACTTAATTTGATTTTAAAGTTTGACAAAATGAGAGACATGGGCTTTGAGCAACACTTTATAATCAGTCCAATCAGAGACTTCCCCAAACTGGTCAACCCTGACAGCTCCTGTTCCAACTTCACTAACGTGCTGCTGCCTTTTCCCAGAGCCCAGCTCCAGCTGGCTGCTGGCTCAGGATCTCTGAGCCAGGTTTCTGTCAGCTCCTTCATCTCACCGTGACAAAGTGAAGTGAACAGTCAGTGGAGACACAAAAATGACCCAAATTCTCAAACAACAAAGTAATTCATCTCTGCAGGACAACCTGATTACAGTTCCTACAGGTACGTCTCACAGATCCATGCAGCTGATTGTTCACACAGACAGAAACATAAATAGGTGTGTGTTGTTAGGAAATACTACACGTTAACAACAATCCGAAGCCAAGTGTTCAGCGCTGCCTTCAGCTTTATGGTTATTTACACAGAAATAAAGCAAAATGTTTTACCATGGTCAGCGTCATGCGGTCGATCTCATGTTTGTCTTTGGTCTTGTGCTGCCGAAAGGGGCTGTGCCTGAAAAAGAAGACACACTGACAATAAGTGGAACATCATATATATATATATATATACAGTGGGGAAAATAAGTATTTAGTCAGTCACCAATTGTGCAAGTTCTCCCACTTAAAAAGATGAGAGGCCT
>NW_013952660.1:375443-385929 GCF_001266775.1 Austrofundulus limnaeus
CCTCATTATTCTGCACAAAATTTAACTGACACAAATGTGTTTGGAGCATTTTTAGGTCCTGTTTTTATTCAAAAAATCATGTCTAAGCATCAGTTTTGTTTTCTAAATAAAAAGAATAAAAACTAATTAACTCAAGTAATTTATTTTATCAATATGCAATAGAAATGTATATTAAATTTAAGATTAATTACGATTAATTCACAGCTACATTGGGATTAATCAGATTAAAAATATTAATCATTTGACAGCCCCTTTTATTTATATATATATCATGTACACAAGAAGGCTGTGATGGTCATGCCATCCTCCAGCGACCTGCATATCAAGAGTATATTTACAAGACTCAAAAACATTTTCATTCACAACTTGTTGTGACAAAAACTTGATTGGCAGCCAAGATTCATGTTTTACAAGTCTGAGCCAAAAGGCATCAAAATACTCCGACTGACTGTGGAGATGCTAATAAATCAAAGTCTGAGATTTACACTGCAGACAGAGGAGAAATGTACACAACAAGCAATGAGCCTGAAAGCTGACAAAACGCTGACAAGGATCCAGAGCATTGTTCTGAAACTTGCAGAGGGGTAAACATGTACAGGTAAACAATGACTCTAAATACTGTACGTGTTGAACAGAGGTGAGAAATTCAAAGGTGATTAATAAACACATGGGTGTGTTTTTACATCTGATTTAAAATGATGACATTATCTGAGTTTTCTCGTCTGATATAGTAAGAATTTCAGGTAAATTCTGTCCAACTTTACTTTCAGCCTGGATGTTAATAATGGCCAGCCTCTCTCTCAGACTAGTCTTCAAACACAGATCCAAACATCAATGGATGGACTGGTCACACATGCATGCCTTTTACCTGGATTCTGACCTACTGGGTCCAGACCTTTGGCATTTACACACTCCACTTCAAACCCCAGCGCGCACAGTCTCGCACACAAACAAGATCAAACAGAGAGCGAGCAGGTCGGAGATGCTCAGAGGGTAGAGAAGGGATTCGAACTCCCTCAGAGAGGCAGCAAACAGGAGGCAAGGAGGAGGAGGAGGAGGGAGGAGTAGTTACCCTCTGAGGAGTTTGAAAAGCATGCAGCCTAAAGAGAACCAGTCTGCGCTGCTGTCGTACGCCGTCCCCTTCTGAAGGACCTCTGGAGCCATGTAGCCGTGGGTGCCGCTGTTGGAGACACAAAACAGCTTCAGTCCAACACACACCGAACATGGAGGCACATCATCGCAAAGACATGCCGACAGGAGGAGGTTGAAACAAGGGTTTCTTCTTTGACACATCAGCTGCAGGAAACCAGTGTCAGCCACTTCCTGTCTGTGACCATCTATAAACCAGGGCTTCTTAATCTTTTTGACCTCGAGGCCCAATTTGTTCAAAATAAAGTGACACGAGGTCCAGTCACACATTACCATAAAGATCAAAAAATTTTCTAAATCTTGGTTTAATTTATATTGTATTTGCATTATAACTAAATGACAAACATTGGTTTATATTGTAGCCTGCCCATAACAATTATTTGAACAAATACAAAGGTCAGTCAACAGACCACTCAGGCTTATCAACACAAAAACATTTTTAACATAAACAACAACAAAAATAGGCAATTCAATAAATAAAATTGTGATCATAAAATAAATACATTCAAACTTATTTAATGTTCCAAATAAAAAAAACCTGTAAAAATAAATTTGATAAAGTGCAAATGAAAATAAAGCCTTTTTAAACTTTTGCATGGTAGAACAAGAAGCTGCTTTTCATATTAGTGACAAATAACAGTAACAACAGCTTTTTGACAAAATGTTTAAAAATAAACTACAAAAATTAATTTGATAAAGTGCAAATTGTATCTGCAACTGTATTTGATAAAGTTCTGAACTTTTAAAATATTGCATGGTAAAACCAGAGGCTGCACTTCATATTTGTGACAAACTTTGGCATTTTTTGATGGGTTGCCTTCATTTTTGCTTCTACTTTTCATTTAAAATAGGTTTCCATTCTCAGCAGGTTTCTAAGGTTCTTCTTCAACGTATTAAAAAAATTGTTAAACATCTGAGTGGTGCACTACTGCTGCTAGTGGTGAGGAAGTGTATTGCACCTTATTCAAAATCAATGTGGTCCCACGGCCCTCTGTGGCACAAAGTTAAAAACTGTTGTTCTTTTGAGGCCTTCAAGGTGGCGCTGGGCCGCGGCCCATGGGTTAAGAATCTTTACTATAAACCAGGGGTGCCCAAACATTTTCCCTGAGAGGGCCAAAATTAAAATCAATATGAGGGCTGCGGGCCAAATGCAATAATTTTAAAAAATGCAAATACTTAAGTAAAGTTGTTTTATTTTTTTATGATTAAGCTAGCAGCCAGTGTGGTTGCCCACATTCTTTTTTTTTCAGCCCATGGAGAAAATTCAAAGTATGCTCAGGCAGCAAAGGCTCATGGGAGTATATGTGGTTTTATAAGTTGTACAAATCTATATATGTATTGGCTTAAATCTAATCTAAATGTCTCTTGTGGTGACTTGTATTTTATCTTTAATCTTAACATAATTACAATCTAGTAACCAGGACAACTACTGGTGGGCCAAATGAAATGGCTCGGCAGGCCAATTTTGGCCCGCAGGCCCCACTTTGAGCAGCTCTGCTATAAACCATCTCTGCTTGATGTGGATTAGTCTGCTTTTCTTTAAAAAAGGTTTTCCCTCTGTACACAACAAATCAGTTCAGATTTCAACACCTTCCTAAAATATTTCTCTTTTTTTGTTTCAAGTTTTTCCAGGAAGTTTTTCAGGAGACACAAAAAATATAAATAAATAATAATAATAAAAAAAAACTAAAAAAGTGTACCGTATTATTTGTTTAGAGAAAATAAATGGCTTAGGCGATCGTCTTAGGAAGGTGTCGATTTAAAAGTCTAAATAGATTTTACTTGGCAGAGATCTGACGTCATAAACCAGTTGATACTAATGAAAGTATTTAAATTTACTACAAAATATGGACATTTAAAAGTTTATGTTTCAAACACAAACATCAGTGAAGAACAATTACATGATCACACCAGGACACGAGAAGAGCTGTGAAATAAGTATTCAGAAAATATTCAAATCCCTTCACGTTGTGCCAGTTTGTTGCCACCTGACTTGACAGCGATCTAATTTCCCCCTCTTATGTTTGAGGAGGAAAACACCTGCAAACACGCTGACATTTAATCAGTGACGACCTCTTCTCATTAGTTGTTGGAACACTAAAATAACAGACCACCAGATGAAAAGCTCGGCCCCCTCGTCTTTGCGCATGGGTTTTAAGGCAGAAGAGCACTTACACGCTGGCATGGGGCTTCTTTTTGGAGAAATCGCAGGCCAGGCCGAGGTCGGAGATCCGAACGTGGCCGTGCTCATCCAACAGAATATTAGCAGGCTGGAGGAAGAGACACACAAGAGCACAGGAGGGAAGTGAGAAAAGCTGACACCGCTGTGGAATAGGAAACATTTGTAATTCACTACTCAAATTAACCCAAAGTTTGTGCAGACACAGATATTAAAAGGAGGCCTCCTGTCCTGGTTATCCTCCGTGACTCACTTGCTTTCTTCTTCCTCCTACACTCAGCCTCGAAGTATCATTTGCATCGCGCTCGGCTTTTTACCGAAGCCCTAAAACGGTTCCCTGACCTCCTGCTAAATAAATCTATTATTATGGCAACCAGTCCAAACAGGGAAAATGGAAGAAAACCAGAAACACACAGCTGATGATGTGTAGAGGTCAAAAGTGGAGGTTAATGTTCAGAGTGAAGTCGGTCTAATGGCATTCCTCTTCATTTCCCAGTTCCTACAAGTCTCTATGTAATAAATCTGAATGTTGGATGCTTGAATCAAATCAGTATCAAATTAAATGCACATGTTGTGAAACTCTTTCATAACAGTCGGAGTTAAAAACTCTAACTGTAAACCTGGATTCAGTCAAAAGGGGGGCCCCAGGAAAGGAGAAAAATCTAGTTTTGGTAAACCTCTAACCTCATTTAAATGTTCACATTTTACACTTTGTATAGCTTGTAACTCGTTATGAATATTACAAATCTTTATCTTAGAATACTGTACATAAAACACACAAATGGAAAACTGTGAAGAATAATGGAAACATTTAACAAATTTCCAAAAATCAAGATAAATACATCATGAGGAGTCTGAAACGGGCTGAAGGAAAGATTATGAACGCCTTCCTTTCTAATTAGATAAAATATGTAGGGAATAAAAGTGATAACGTTTCATCTGAATGTGCCACAAGACTTTTAGAAGAAAGTCTTTGAAAAGATGAAACCAAAGCAGATCCCAGCTGTCAGCAGGGTGGTGGAGGGCTGATGGTTTGGACTTAGTTTTGCAGCCACAGAACCTGGACACATTTACTGTTACTGGCTGTGTCTCAATTCAGGGGCTGTGTCCTTCGAAGTCTGCATTTGTCGGCCGCTTCCGCCACTTCCCCGCATCGAAGGCCGTCCCAAATAATGGGTTACGTCTCACGCGGCTGACAAATACCGCCATCAAAACCCCAAAAAGGAAGGCTGCATCCAAGGCTGAGGATATCCCAGGATTCATTGTGACATCAGCAAACTAAACAGAAAAATTAAGACGGTGGAGGTTTTTTTTTTCTTGTTACGTTGGCAAAGTTTGAAAATTCATTACAGACCAAAGAACTTGTTTTTAAATGTATATTTATCAACTTATCAGATTCAATTAGCTGATAAAGTGTTTGCTGCGATGGTCAGGGTTAGTACTGATACTGGAGCCACACCCAAATTATTTTTGTTTTTTATTTATTTACGTGTCACTATTTTAATAGCGAAGTAATTCCATACAGCCGTTTTACGCAGAAAACACGGGACTGCGCAGGGTGTTGTCTAGGTAGGCTGCTGCCCCTGAATTGAGACACACTTGCTGTGTTGACAACAAAAGTCCAGCACAGACCAAAGTATTCTACGGACAAGTCATGTGAGGCCAGCTGGAGATCAATACAAACTGGGTCATGATGCAACAGAACGATGATCCCAAACACAGCAGCTGATCTACAACTGAACGGCTCAAAAGGTGTTTAAACCGTCCAGAGTCCAGAACCTGGCTGTAATCCTGTGGCGGGAACTTAAAAAAAACTGTGCAGAGACAAAAGTTTACAAACCTTCATGAACTGAAGCAACGTTGTAAAAAATAGAAAAAAAAAAAAAAAAAAAGAATTGGCTAAAGTTCCTCCACAATCATGTAAAAACAAAAGTTCTATATAAAACAAGACTGATAACAAAATACACCATCTCCAGAACCACAGGCTGGACTTTATTGAAACTTAGTGTATTTACGTCTACAAATTATTCATTTTTGGACTCAGTCAATTCAAGATGGCTGCCAAAGTCAACCTATAAATATGGCTGACTTTTTAAAACACTTTACCAGATATTAAGCTATGATTTGATGTTTAAGTAGCTGCAGCAACTACCAGGTCATATTAGATGTTCCTAAATCCGTTGAGAGGTTTTATTAGAAACATTACAGTAATTATGCACCATTAGGTCCTCCTCAAAGCTCAGAGACAGCTGTCTTTGCAGAGTGAGTTGAGTATGAGTTGTTTTGGTGTGGATGCATTAGCAGAATTGATGATTTGTGAAAAATAAAGGACTGAAAGGTTGAATTTTTCCCTGTACAAAGTAGCCTCACCATTGTGAACAGTGGGGATATAGATTACAGTATAAAATTGTGATGTAGCTCTTAAATATAAGCACGGCCGAATATTGTAGCTGTGTGGAGAAACCTTGAGTAGGTTTTATGAGCACTATTCCAGGTATAAAAACAAAATTACCTTTAATAAAGGCACAGTAGCCTAAGCAGTTAAAGCAATAAAAGCCTGGAGCTCCATGAGGAAACGCAGTAATTATCTCTAAAAGATCAGCCTTATTTCAAAGGAATCCCAAGAAAACCATCAGCGAGTCTCAAACCAGCGCTTCTTTCTGAAGACGGCACACTCGTGGTTTCATCTTTACGAAAGGTTTCAGCTTAAAACAGGAGGAGATAATGCCCTCGTTAAGAAATACTTTAGGATTCATCTTTGTTTGGTGTTGAAGTGGGGATCAGAAGTTCATTCAATAACAGCGTGCTCTGTTGGTCATAATGAACCCCGAGTGAAATGTCAACAACTCTGCAGCTTTATGAAGCATTTCAGCTTCTGCTGCACCATCTGACTTATGAATCTGCCTAGAATAGCTTTATAACATATTAATATTTTACAAAACCTGGTTGTGCTGTTCATAACGTGCTCAGAAAACTCATTTCAATTAAAGGCCTGGCATTCCTTGAAGGAAAGCCCACTATGACTGTTTCAGACTAAAACTGTTTTATGATGTAAAGGTGTTAATGTTATTTCATGTGAATATTGTTATTTATTGATCTTTTTTAAACTGACATTGTATTAAGATAATATGTACGATACTAGGGCTGTGTATTAGGGTTGGGCAATATTGGCAAAACAATTAATCAAGATTAATTGTGGTATTTAGCCGATAACGATTAATTTGACGATTAATCCCCTGGAGTCCCTAGATACCCTTATTTCATAGAGATGACCAATTTAGTGGGAAAGATTTGGTCTTTGTAAAAAAAAAATTCAAAATTGTGTGAAAATTACAGATTTCAGGATATACATCATATTTTAAATTGTGTTGATGGATAAATACATTACAGAACTTTATTTTTAATGTTCGTCCTATTTGAAGCAGAGAGGAGCAACAAGCAGATTGACCAGAGTAATCCCCAGTCAGTCTGCCTGGTGGTATTAATCATATTAATCGTAAAGTGCCAAAAAATAATCGATTAATGTTTTTCTGACGATTAATTGCACATGATACGATTATGCCCAACCCTACTGTGTATTGGCAAGAATTTGGCGATACGATACATATCATGACAGAGGGGTCACGATACGATAAATCCCGATATATTTCCATACTGTAAACAAGGCGATATATTGCGATATTTTTGGTCCAAAAATTCTATTAAATAAAAACCTCTTACTGGGAAAAAAAAACAAAAAACGAAAAACCAAAATCCATTGTCTCAGAAAATTCTAATATTACATAGACATACTTTTGATACATTTAGCTGTGTTCTGCTTTGTATGTGTTTTATTTTATTTGTTTCATATTTCATCCATGTTTTCAATTATTAGACTAAATTTGCCAATAAATAGTTTGAAAATATATTTTTTGCAGCTTTTAGTTTTTAATATTAATTTACAATATGGTCACCCAACACTTAACAATAGCGTTTATGTTGTCATAAAGTTCAGTAAACAGATGATATGAAGCTGCTGCACAGAGTTTCTGGGGTCAGCTGACCTGCATCCAGAACCTGATTTACAGGACTGTGGGTCGAACAGCAGGGCAGGTCCCGAAGAAAACCAGTTAAGAAATTGAGAAGCTAAAGGAGTTAAACCGTTTTTGAAGCGAACACAGCAGGATAAAGTATATGGACTTTGATGCGATGAGCCAGATATTGAGAGCAACAGACAGAGTTTTATGTCACGGGGGGAGTGCCGAGCTCGCTCGAGGCGATAGACGCATGCGCTATATGTGCAACGTGAAACCTGACTACAGTTGTAAAAAAGAGCGCACAAGACACTTAATTTGTCTTAAAATACAGACATTCTGACAAATAAGTAACTGTTTGTAACCTTACCTCAGCTTAGAAGGCAGAGGGTGTCGGTCTTTTCCGCTCAGATTCAGCAATCGAAGCATGAAGCTAATGTTTACTTACAATGCTAATGCTCTCTTACTCTCTGGCACTCAAGCTGTGGAGGAGCCACAGCTACCACCAGCTACTACCGGCTGGCTCACTGCTACCAACTAGTGGTCAGAGGCTGAACAACAACACAAAAATGAACGGCTGGCAGGAAAGTTGACATTTTAAACCTTAATAAAAAAAATCGATACAGGGCTTTAGAATATCGATACAGTATCGGGAAATGAAATATCAAGATATTTTAGTGTATCGATATTTTCTTACACCCCTATACGATACAGGGGTCAACATAAGCGTTGTTTAGGTTGCCCAAGACAACATATTTTCATTTTGGACGAGCAGATCCTGCCTCAAACCAGATTAAAGTTCTCCACCGTGACAAATGTCTGTCATTTGTAAAGATGAAAGGAAGAAAAAACTTGTTAAAGCCGTCTAGGGATTAACTAGTGGCTCTTTTACCCAATAAGGTGAAGTGCGGTCAAAGTTTTACCCAATCAGAGCAGAGCAGGAAGGGTCGTGCTGTCTGACTGACAGCAGGTGCACAACGGCAGCCCTCAGAGGGAAGGTGAACACTCTCAGCTTTTTCTGGGCTATTTTTCACAGAGCATTACAAATTTTATATACATTATAGCTTTGGTTATTCAACAATATTAAGGCTGCAATAATACTATAAACGAAATATTTGTATACCTAAAATTATAACAAAGATGTGTCTCTGTTTGATTTTCTTCTAAAATCACAGAGCTTCTCTGAGTCAGCTTCAGGTGGGTGTAGTTTTTCATAAATATCTGCTAAATTTAATTCTACCAGGAGTTTTAACAACAAGATGTTTTAGCTGCTTTGTGCTAAACTTATTTACAACCATCTTGAGAGGTAACTGTGATAAATGTAATTCAGTAAAGATGAAAAATAAAAAGTATTAAATGACCACATGAGCTGAAATCCTGTAAATATAATCTATCCAAATCAAACACTCATTTTAGGGGCGAAATCTGTCAGTTTAGTAAAAAAAACAAACAAAAAAAAAACAATAAAAATAAAGTTATTCGGAGCAAAGAACTTCTTGTGTTATAATTTTTAAAATAAAAATATTAGAGCTCCTCAGCTGAAAACACTAAAATGACAGAAAAGCTGCTTAAAACCTCTCTCTTTCTTCATAAAGTATTCAGTCTTAAAACTTTAAATGTTGCAGATTAAAGTTTTAAGTCAAGGCTTCATTAGAGAACACTAAACTAACTTTTAATAAGGTCATATACAGAATATACTGTATAAGCCAAAACTGTTGACCTGCACGCAGGAAAAAGCTTATGAATTTTGAGTAACCTATGTGAAGAAAACATTTAGTAACAATATTTCTGAGTGTCTCTATTTCAACGAAGAGGATGAGGAAGTTCTACTCCAGCAGCTCCTGAAACTGCTGGTTGAAAACATTTGTATAGTAAACTTTGTCTACACAACAATATCCTTATTAAATAACATTTTTCTTGACATTTTTTGCCGAGTATTGAAAAGGACAAACAAAATCTTTAGCGGACAACCAGATGTTGTCAAAAGATTGTCGCTGGACAACCTGAGAAAAAAAAAAAGAATAAATAAAATCGTTCTGTCTACCCCTGCAGTATTACCAGGGCAGGATGAAAAGGGGCATTGGGGGTGGGGTGTTATGGTCTGTGGCGTGTTGAGGAAGTAATAATTAACAGAGAAACAGCTGTTTGCTTGAATGAAATGCACATCAGGTGACATTCTAGAGCCAGAGGTGTAAAGTTGTTAATGGACAAATGTGAATATTTGGACATGACACACACAATGATCTGAAATGCAACATCCACTGCTCTTTTATGGCTTCACAGGAGTCTTTCTCAGAAGACAACCCATAACGTTACTGCTGCCACTCCTGCTTCTCTCAGCAGCAGATTTAGTGACACCGACACCACACCTCCCTCGATCTCGTACAGATTAATGTTCTCTGAAAGCGTGTTTGAGCGCCGTAACAGAACGTAACTGTTGGTGACCTCTTAAATGCCAGAGGGAGCATTAATGTGTTACGGGCTGTTTGGTCTGTCTTCTAAAAAGCCTGTATGTCCCAGATTTTATAGCAGCTTTATGGAAATTTAGTGCATCACCCCACTTGATTAACCGTCTTAATTTTTTTAAGGGATCCCTGATTAGCTGTAACCTTAGACTTTATTTGATAAACATATATTTTAACTGTAAAATAAAGACTAAAAATACTGTAGGATGTTTAGTTTTTATAATTTTTAAAAATATGTTTTAACACGGACGGAGCCAATTTATTTACACGCAAAGCATTCTGGGTAAATGATAATGTGGATAGGTCCTCGGTGTGAGCGAGCTATATCCACCCTGAAGGTTAATCTTTGACAATATCTGATGATCGACTCTTTTAAATGAAACCAGAGAGCGTTGACAGAGAGGAGAAGGTAGAAATGACTCAGCCTGTAACTGAAAATATGGATGGAGGACAACAGTTTAACTTGTTAGCTTTTCACGCTAGCGTTGGTGCTAATGCTAAAGCTAACAAGCTAAGCTGAGGTTGTTCTTCCATGAAGCAGCTCTGTTGTCCTCCATCCATATTTTCAGTTGCAGGCTGAGTCATTTCTACCTTCTCCTCTCTGTCAACACTCTCAGGTTTCATTTAAAAGAGTCGATCATCAGATTTTGTCAAAGATTAACCTTCAGGGTGGATATAGC